>NC_048422.1:24324283-24327943 GCF_013103735.1 Etheostoma cragini | reverse complement strand
GGTGTCTTTCCATTAGAGGCCGGTGTGTCTTTCCATTAGAGGCCGGTGTCTTTCCATTAGAGGCCGGTGTCAATTCATTAGAGGCCAGTGTCTTTTCATTAGGGGCCGGTGTCTTACCTTTAGGGGCCGGTGTCTTTACATTAGAGGCCGGTGTCTTTCCATTAGAGGCCGGTGTCTTTCCATTAGAGGCCGGTGTCTTTTCATTAGAGGCCAGTGTCTTTTCATTAGGGGCCGGTGTCTTACCTTTAGGAGCCGGTGTCTTTACATTAGAGGCCGGTGTCTTTCCATTAGAGGCCGGTGTCTTTTCATTAGAGGCCGGTGTCTTTCCATTAGGGGCCGGTGTCTTTCCATTAGGGGCCGGTGTCTTTACATCAGGGGCCGGTGTCTTTCCATTCAGGGGCCAGTGGTTTAGCTGATCTTGGTCAAGCTGGTCTTTGTCTAGCTGGTCTTGGTCAGTCTGGTCTTGGTCTATCTGGTCTTGGTTTAGCTGATCAGGAACAATAGTTTTTCTGTTTTTAACATTGAAAGTTTACTAAAGTTGGAGAGTTTTTCTGATTGGCTCTAATCACGTTGTAGGGTCCTTCTGATTGGCTCGACCCGCGTTGGAGAGTCCTTCTGATTGGCTCAAATCACGTTGTAGGGTCCTTCTGATTGGCTCTAACCGCGTTGGAGAGTCCTTCTGATTGGCTCTAACTGCGTCGGAGGGTCCTTCTGATTGGCTCTAACATGTGTCTGACTGCAGGGAGCCCATGTGACCATAAACGCCCGGGGAGAGGATGACGTAGAACCGGAGGCCATCTTGGAGAAAGTGTCCAAAGCGTCCGGAGCCAGCTTTAACTTCCAGAGACAGACAGACACACCGTACAGGGACGCTCCCAGGGGACCCGTGGTGAGGACACACATTATTTAATATATATATATTTAATATATCAGTTATGTTTCTTTGATTAAACCTATAGACGTTGTTGAGGAAGTTCTGATTAACATGACTACAGCACTAGAAACGCTATGGACACAGACAGTTAGAGAAACGGACCAAAAGTTAATTAAAGTTAATTAAAGTTAATAGTTAGTGATACGTAGTGTTAAAAACGTCGAAAAAATGTTGACAAAAGGGACAAAAGCGTAAGAAAAAATGAAAAACAGATTTAAAGCGTCTACAAAAGTGTTGAATTTCAGGGAAGACAAGGTTTGAATGTAGTTTTCCCATTACTTTGTGTCTGTGTGTGTGTGTGTGTATGTATGTGTCTCTGTGTGTGTGTGTGTGTGTATCTGTGTGTGTGTGTGTGTGTGTGTGTGTGTGTGTGTGTGTGTGTGTGTGTGTGTGTGTAACTGAACTTCTCCTCTGATATAACAGGGATCCGTGTATCGTAAAACCAACGCCGTGGCGGAGATCCTACAAACCCAAAAGGACGACTTCTGGGTCCAGACTCAGGTTTCTGTTCAGATTCATCAGAGTATGGTAGGGTATGATTTATGATATATGAGATGTAGGAGTAACCCGACTCTGCTTCAGAGGGAAGAGGACGTCCGTCTGCGGGAGGAGAACGAGCGGGTGGAGCTGGAGAGAGAGAGGGTGGAGAAGGAGAGGAAGGAGATGGAGGAGAAGCAGGCGAGGGAACGGGACCGGAGAACGAAAGAGAGAGCTCAGCAGATCGAGAAGGAGAAGTGAGTCACACGCAGATTCATAATAATAATAATAATAATAATAATAATAATAATAATAATAATAAAGTATACATTATTAATAACGTAGAGGCTGGTCTCTTTCCATTAGGGGCCAGTGTCTTTACATTAGAAGCCGGTGTCTTTCCATTAGGGGCCGGTGTCTTTCCATTAGGGGCCGGTGTCTTTCCATTAGAGGCCGGTGTCTTTCCATTAGAGGCCGGTGTCTTCACATTAGAGGCTAACCCTAACCCTAACCCCCCCCACATGCAGAGACACAGATTGACAAATTGACGGCCGTTGATCAGTGCTTCCTGTGTTTGTAGAGTTCTCCAGCAGCAGAGAGAAGAAGAAGAGCGAGAGCGAGAGCAGCAGCGACAGGTGACTAAACAACGTCAAACACACGCGACACATTAGCACAACCAACTGACAAATGACGTGTTTTTGTGCTTTAGAAGCAGCAGGAAACAGGAAACAGGAAGTCGGGCATCAACTCTGCTGCGTCTGTGCAGAAAGCAAATGTGAGTCGACCAGTGTACAGATTTCTCTTTTTAAAGTGTCTCCTGCGTGTCCCTTGTCCTACATGGAGGGGAAATCGTCTCTTTAACTGTCGCTGTGGTTCACAGGAGGCCAAGTCGCTGATTTCCCAGAGGTCCTTTAACCCCAGAGACATATTCAAGCAGAGGGAGCAGAGCTTTGAGTCCAACGACAGGACGTCCAACGAGAGGACGTCCAACGAGAGGACGTCCAACGACAGCCCGTCCCCTGCAGCGACCACAACTGGTAAACAGACACTAGGGATGGTTTACAGTCGTCCATGTCGACGATGTTCCACTTCCAGGATTGTTCATGTTTGGCCGGCTGTCCGTCCCCATCCTCTGTCCGTCCTCTGTCCGTCCCCATCCTCTGTCCGTCCTCTGTCCGTCCCCGTCCTCTGTCCGTCCCCATCCTCTGTCCGTCCTCTGTCCGTCCCCGTCCTCTGTCCGCCCCCGTCCTCTGCCCGTCCCCATCCTCTGTCCGTCCCGATCCTCTGTCCGTCCCCGTTCTCTGTCCGTCCCCATCCTCTGTCCGTCCTCTGTCCGTCCCCGTCCTCTGCCCGTCCCCATCTTCTGTCCGTCCCGATCCTCTGTCCGCCCCCGTCCTCTGCCCGTCCTCTGTCCGTCCCCGTCCTCTGTCTCTGTTAACCCAAACTACAATCATTTAGATGTCTAACCTTAACCGCCGTCTCCGCTTTTTACGTTAGTTACGTTTTTAACTGTCCATTTGTCAGAGAGAGAGGACTTTGTTGTGGTCTCTCTACTCCCAGGCTGTTGTCTCCAGCTGTTTGTCTCCGTCTCTCATACCGATCTAAACTGGTATCGTAGCTGAAACTGATGCAATCGAATCGTGACTTGGTGAATCAGACTCGACTCGATTCAGGGAATCATTAGCGGACTCCGACCCTGGTGAAATACACCTGGAGACGCGTTGCGACCTGAGGTGGTTTACGGTGTCCCTGTCGTCCCTCTGTGTCTCAGGGAAGCTGCAGAGTCCGTTTCTCTCTCAGAGATCCCTCGAGGGAGAAACTCCGCTGCAGCCTCGGCTTCCACCGGCTGGGGTCCCGGCCTACACCATGCACCGCCTGTCTCCTGTCTCACCTGTCTCACCTGTCTCACCTGGGCCGTCTCACTCATGGGCTCCGGCTGTGGTCCCGGACTACTCCGTGCACCGCCTGTCTCCTGTCTCACCTGTCTCACCTGTCTCACCTGGGCCGGCTGGGGTCCCTGCAGGTCAGACAATCAACTAACGGGAACTCTTTGTTTGGGCGGGCAGGAGATTTAGTGACTGATTAGTGATCTCTGTCTCTCTCTGTCTCTCTCTGTCTCTGTCTCTCTCTCTGTCTCTCTCTCTGTCTCTCTCTCTGTCTCTCTCTCTCTCTGTCTCTCTCTCTGTCTCTCTCTCTGTCTCTCTGTCTCTCTCTCTCTCTGTCTCTCTCTCTCTGTCTCTCTCTCTCTC
>NC_048422.1:24319667-24320829 GCF_013103735.1 Etheostoma cragini | reverse complement strand
CGTTCAGGGTCGAAGGTATCCGCAGGAAAGCGGAAGCTTTTCCCTCGAGGTGTTGTTACTAAATTGATCCGTTTCTATTTCGAGCTGCAGCCGATATCGAATCCTTCACCGAGCTGCTGGGACTCAGGAGCCCTCTGACACCCCCCTAACGCCTTGTGGGATTGGGTTTCCATGACGACGGTACAGGACAGTGATGCCCCCCTCCCCCCCCTTCCTTCTCTCTCCCTCCGCTCCGTCCGCACGTGCTTCCGAGTCCCATCGTCTGGATGTGACATTAAACGCTACGCCTAATCACTTAATTGCTTTTCTAATTAGCTTTTCTTCCACTAATTAACGTCTGTTTACCTTCCAGAAGGGGGAGGGTGTGGGTGTGTGTGTGTGTGTGTGTGTGTGTGTGTGTGTGTGTGTGTGTGTGTGTGTGTGTGTGTGTGTGTGTGTGTGTGTGTGTGTGTGTGTGTGTTGGGGGGGGGGGTTATGGAGAGGAAACTCGCATCGCGACTGCCGGCTGCACAAAATGTGTTTGGCAAAATAACAACAATCAAAATAATAATTACAATAATAATACATTTTATAAAGTTCAAGTTAAACTTTATTGTCTAGATATGACCTGTTTCTCATGAATTTGACAGTTTCTATTTAAAATATTAGTTCTTTACGCCACTGTTAGTGTACACGCACGCGACTTTTTCTCGAATTTCAAGATTTATTTCAACCTATTCCTGAATGTTAATGCTCAAAATAATCTTCTAATTAAAATATTACAACGTGATTCTTGGAAAAATAGCTCTCCTCACACACACACAAACAGACAAACACACACACACACACACACACACAGAGTCTATCAAACCCTAACTCCAGCTGTGTTACTCCCGCGTGGTGCTCTTAGCGGTCACCGAGGTGGAAAGAAGGCTGCACGGCTCATTGCACCGGCCCAGAGACGCTGACTGCTGGTGGGTCAGGTGAGAGTAGTGGAAGCTCCTAAATATCAAATGTTGGGTTTCTTGTTAAGAGCGTTAGTAACAAAGAGAGTTCTGTTTCCGTTCATATGTAGTACATTACAGTAGATGTAGACATTATACTATATGTAGTACATCGAAAAAAAAGCATGTATAGAGCGGCATATCTCCACCAAACTCCATGTAAATAATCACTACTTTTA
>NC_048422.1:24314310-24319567 GCF_013103735.1 Etheostoma cragini | reverse complement strand
TGTGTATAGAGCAGCATTTCTCCACCAGACTCCATGTAAATAATCACTACTTTTAGCGTGTATAGAGCAGCATTTCTCAAACAGACTCCATGTAAATAATCACTACTTTTAGCGTTCACAGAGCAGCATATCTCCACCAGACTCCATGTAAATAATCACTACTTTTAGCGTGTATAGAGCAGCATATCTCCACCAGACTCCAAACTAAAAGGTCTCTCTCTGTAGGGATCCATCCCATAATGTTGAAGGACAACAACAGAACTTTTAGTGGACGGGAGCTGACGGGGGACATTAACCCGTTAACGTGTCATACCCTGCTGAGGTTTTCTAAACTGCTGGTTGTCTCTCTGCAGGTGAAGAAGACAACACGGCCGTGGTTTGGTTCTGGCTCCACCAGGGCGAGGCCCAGCGCTGCCCGTCCTGTGGGTCCCACTACAAACTGGTGGCCCACGAGCTCCCCCACTAACTCCCCTACTCCTCTCTTACTAGAGACACATGTCTCCATTTAAATAGGTCTCCATCGACATATGTAACATATGTTACTAGAGACATATGTTATGTTACTAGAGACATATGTCTCCATTGACCTATGTCTCCAATGTCATATGTAAAATATGTTACTGGAGACACTAGAGACGTATCTCTCAAGTGTCTCCAGTAACATATGTCTCCAGTAACAAATGTCTCTAGCAACATATGTCTCCAGTAACATATGTCTCCAGTAACATATGTCTCCAGTAACAAATGTCTCTAGCAACATATGTCTCCAGTAACATATGTCTCTAGCAACAAATGTCTCTAGCAACATATGTCTCCAGCAACATATGTCTCCAGTAACATATGTCTCTAGCAACATATGTCTCCAGCAACATATGTCTCCAGTAACATATGTCTCCAGTACCATATGTCTCCATTAACATGGGTTACATTTGTTAATGGAGACATTTCTCCAGTAACACATGTCTCTAGTAACACATGTCTTTAGTAACACATGTCTTTAGTAACATATGTAAATATAGACATTAGTCTCCAGAACGACTAAAGAAAGATCAGACGTCTCCAGGAAGATTCATGGGGTTGAAGCCAGAAGGGTCCCAGCTATGGCCGAGAGACAATAAAATAATAATTAAAATAATAAATATTTAATAATAAATATGTACCCAGGTAAACACACCTCGGGAGTGTTTTAACCCCAAACGACGACCCTTTTTCCAAAAACGTAACTGTCGTCCCCGTAGCTGAATCTGGCCTCAACCCCCTTCGTTTGGTTCTTTCCACTTCCTGGAGCTGTGGGGTGCCGTCGTCTGATTGGTCTCTCGAGCCGTTCTGTCTTGTACTTGATCAACCTGCTGACCTCATCAGGTCTCTGCGTTACAGGGGGCAGAGACACAGGGACCACATGTGGTTTGGGACGCAACTGTTTCTTCACATTTCCATTCAGCTCTCATCTTCACACATGCTCGGTCCTCGTCCTCTAACTCAACCAATAAAGGTTCTGAACTCTGACTAAACCACGTCTCTCACTCTTTCTGGAAACGTGTTCTCCCTGCTCGACTGTTAGGGCTGAAACCAGGGCTGTAGTCAAGACCACCTTAGTCGAGTCCAAGGCAAGACCGAGTCCAAAAAGGTTCGAGTCCGAGTCAAGACCGAGTCCAGGAAAGAATAAAGGTCTTATGCATGACAGTATGAAGACAATCATTCTGGGTTTCACTTTCCCTCCAATGTTATTATCAACATAATAAAGACACCTGGACTCGGTCCAGACCAGAAGCCGTATTGGGCAAGACCAGGGGCCGAGACCGAGACAAGTCCGAGACCATAGAGAAACGGTCTAGAGTCCTGCAGCCCTGCATGGGGACTAACGATCATTTTCACCATGTCATGTTGAATAAGGCAGGTTGTTCGTGGTTGTATTTGTGTGAAAAAGGAACTGTACGAAGGACCCAGGTCTTTAGTGGTCTTTACTAGTGCCTTTTTTAGGACAATTTTGTTGCTATTTCTGGTGTTTTTGAGACTTTTTTTTATCAGAATGTTTTGGCACTTTTATTTTAGACAATTTTGCCTCTTTTCTCCATAATGACTAAGGACGGAGGGCTTTATGTCGACCAAACTGCAGGTAAGTGCTGCAAAGAAAGGTTTCTTTCTTAAACATAAAAACATCCGCTCAGCTGTGTTCTCTAAACCCACCAGACTCCATGCAAATAACCAGCAATTTGTCTGAAAAAGGAACTGTACGAAGGACCCAGGGCTGCAACACAAACTGGTTTACTAGTCTTTACTAGTGCCTTTTTTTAAAGATTTCTTTTTTTTGCATTTTCTGTTTTTCTGCCGTTTTTTCCAAAGTTTTTGGCACTTTTATTTTAGACAATTTTGCCTCTTTTCTCCGTAAAGGCTAAGGATGGAGGGCTTAATGTCGACCTGCAGGTAAGTTCTGCAATCTCTTAAAGAGTAAAATACTCTCTAAAACCCTTGTGTTGTGTTCACTGCGGGACCCTCTCGGGTCCCTCGTGACTTATTTGGGGTTTTAAAAACAATTTTGTAGTATAATGTCACTTCATAATCTCTTAACAAATATCGTCTTTATCTCAGTTTCCACCAGCTGAGATAACATCTATGTTTAGGGAATGCATCAGTCTCTACTAGCACACTATTAAACATGGAAGTGGGGTTAGTTTTTAATCATAAGGTTATAATTCATGTTAAAAATCCACTATGGAAACAACATAAGTGTCATATCCAGAATAATGTTCTGAGTCAGGAATACATGTTTATCTCAGGAAATAAGGAAAGGACGCTGATTTAAGGAAGAAAACATGGAACTGGTTCCATTTTTCTTCTTCTAAAAATTTGAAATGGGTCAATTTGACCTGAATCTAAAACAAGGGTTAAAGATAGAAACATCCGCTCAACTTAGTTTGCTAAACTCACCAGAATCCATGCAAATAAACCGTAATTTTAGCATTGTGAAGCACTACTCATTCAAAGTCAACAGAAACAATTAAACTGGGAAAAGCTGTTTTTGGGTCGTCTTTCCACCTTTCCAACCATCACGAGTCTAGTTGTGGTTGAACTGAACTCAGTTTACTGATTTTACAACCTATGCTCTTCCTATACACGCTAAAATCTTTGCTTTTTTAAATGGAGTCTGGTGGGTTTAGCGCCAGAAAGGTCTCAAAGAGGTCTAAAGGACTCTGAGAGGATCCTCTCCAGGATGTTGCATGAGGTCAGAAATGAATCCCAAATAAAACATCACCTGGACTTCCTAATGCATGGACATGGAGGGACATGGATGAGCTTATCTTGGCTGCATATGCAGCTGGAAGAAAGCCACTATCAGAATCAGAAAGCAGATTATAGACTCAGTGAGTTATACGTGAGATAACTGTTGTTGTGATTTATATAAAAATGTAATGTGGAATTATCCTCAGTGATTGGTGCATGTACACAAACATTAAACACAAATAAAAAAGCAAACAATAAATACAGGAACAAATATCTACAAAAATAGCAATATATTTATATATTAATAAGAAATATAAATAAATATGTAAGTGCATTATTAAGTGTATAAATGAGTGTCTCTAAACAGCTGATTCTGGGTCTGATTATACTGAATTATATTACTCATCTTATATTTTTATTTCATGTTTTGTCATTGATCTAAATGAGGTGGTGAAAAAAAAAAATATATTTGTATGTCAACGTGGACCGCGCTTGATGACGTTCAAACCAGGCGACATATCGATAAACAAATCAAAGACGTCATCAGCGTGCGACTGGCTTCTGGTGACAGACAGAAGGAAAGATGGCTGCAAGGTTACTGCTCCGCTCGGCTGTTAGAGCCGCGACAACCTGCCGGGCGGTCCCGGTCCCGGTCCCGGTCCCGGCTCTGACCCGCGGCATGGCGGCTGGAGGTGAGGCCCGAACCAACGCCGCGCTACGAAGCCCCAAACACCCGTTAAAATGTGTTTTAATTTTAAATAAACAAAGGCAATGTGACCGCGGCGCTCACTAGCCGGTTAGCATGTTAGCATTAGCAACATTAGCACCGCTGCTCCGCTAGAAGGGCGACGACTGTTCAGTTTAGGCACCGAAACGAGTATGCCAAGGGAAAAGATCGAAAACTTTACGCGGGATTGAACATATTTTTTTCTATCTTAAAGTATTACAATTATTTTGTTATATACAATCCTTTAATTTGCCGGATTTACGTAACTTCCGGTCGTAACGTACCTGTATCCCTTCCTGTCGCAACTCGCTAGCAGCGGGGGTCAGACGGGACACTTTCAGTTATAATTTCTAAAATCAATGGCTGCTACAAATACCTTTTGGTGAACTGTTTCTTGTAAACGTGACGTTACAGCGAGGACGTTGTACTTTTGTTGTAGGCTGAGATTGACTCAACGCACAGGCCGTTAGCCTGCTAGCTAACTAATGCTAAAGTGTCTCGTAACGTCCCAGGTGACGTAAAGGACACCGTAGTCTGAGAAAGTATTCAGGTTTTACTTAACCCCCATGTTGTCTTCATGTTGTCTTCATGTTGTCTTCATGTTGTCTTCATGTTGTCTTCATGTTGTCCCCATGTTGTCCTCATGTTGTCCTCATGTTGTCCTCATGTTGTCCCCATGTTGTCCCCATGTTGTCCTATATCAATGTTCTTTTTAATTCCCCAAAATAACATGATTGATTCCACCCAACGCTCTTTGCCAAGTACAAATCTCTACTTTCATTAATTTTGGGGCGTCTTATTCAATTTTATAGCATTGTAAAACAAATGGAAGTGTTTTTGAAATAGTGTTGAGTAAAAGTTGACATATTCCAGTCTGTGATTAACATACTTTATTTTATCATAACATGGGCCCTTTAAACTCTGTTGGAGGTGGTAACTGAGGTGATGTGGTCTCTCCTCAGGGATCCCCACGGACGAGGAGCAGGCCACCGGCCTGGAGAAGGTCATCATGAAGGCCATGAAGGAGGGAGCGGTACGCACTCATCTTCACTCTCTTTACATGCTACCTCCTATCTTGACTATACGGCCATGTAAATGTCTTATTCTGTCTGGAGGTTCAGAGTAAGACCTCCTCCTCCTCTGCTCTAGACCTGCCCGATTAACCGCTAAATGTAAATGGACTGAGTCTAGAAAAGTGCTACCTGCTCATCACACACAGCCACACACACACACACACACCTACACACACACCTACACACACCTACACACACACACCTACACACACACCTACACACACACACCCACCTA
>NC_048422.1:24313195-24314210 GCF_013103735.1 Etheostoma cragini | reverse complement strand
AGTCTGGTGGAGATATGCTGCTCTATACACGCTAAAAGTAGTGATTATTTACATGGAGTCTGGTTGGTTTGGTGATGGTGATTTTCATGTTAAACTAAAAGGATCTTCCTCTTTAACTAAAAGGTCTATCTCTGTAGGGATCCATCCCATAATGTTGTCACACACACGTTTTCTACAGAAGACTTACAGACGCATCCCACAATCCTCTTGTTAGTGATGGAGGGGACGAGGTGAGGATCCGCCTTGGAGCCAGCGTACACTTTAGGCTTCATCATGCTGTAGGGATCCTGAAGGAGAACACAGAATTCAGTCAGAGTAGAACAAGATCACTTCTACTTCTAACTGCTTCACACAATTGTGCCTTCTTTTGCATCCCTAATTTAATTATTTTTCCATTCTGAATGTTTTATTGTCTTTCTATACTGCACTATAGTGCACAAGAGTTTCGAAAGATAGCAGCCAAAAACATTAGAAAAAGAAACAAGAAAGACAAAATAAGTGTCTAACGCGGGAAAATCTCAAATATGGCTGAAAAAAGTATTGAAGAACTTTAAAATAAAGTGAGAAATTGGCCAAAAAAGGACAAAATTGCTTTTTTTTGTGCATTATTTTTTCCAACTTTCTCGTTGTCTTGGCTGCCCTGCCAGTTAAAAATGGAGGTTTTGAAGTCTTGTCATACAGTGCGTGGGGGATAATGTCTGATGTGGATTTCGTACCGCTCCCTCCTTCATGGCCTTCATGATGACCTTCTCCAGGCCGGTGGCCTGCTCCTCGTCCGTGGGGATCCCTGAGGAGAGACCACATCACCTCAGTTACCACCTCCGACAGAGTTTAAAGGGCCCATGTTATGATAAAATAAAGTATGTTAATCACAGACTGGAATATGTCAACTTTTACTCAACACTATTTTAAAAACACTTCCATTTGTTTTACAATGCTATAAAATTGAATAAGACCCCAAATTAATGAAAGTAGAGATTTGTACTTGGCAAAGAGCGTTGGGTGGAATCAATCA
>NC_048422.1:24310310-24313095 GCF_013103735.1 Etheostoma cragini | reverse complement strand
CATATGTTATTAGACGTGTCTAGAGACATGGCTCCATGACATATGTTATTAGACGTGTCTAGAGACATGGCTCCATGATATATGTTATTAGACGTGTCTAAAGAAATGTCTCCATTGACATGTTATTAGACGTGTCTAGAGACATGTCTCCATTGACATGTTATTAGATGTGTCTAGAGACATGTCTCCATTGACATATATCTCTAGTAACATACTGTATGTCTTCATTGACATGTCTATTGACATGTTACTGGAAACATCTCTCTATTGACATATGTTACTAGAGACAAATGTTAGTGGAGACATATGTTATTAGAGACATCCATCGTTATATGGACATGTCTTACGCAGCTGAAATATTCCTCTTAGCTTCAGAGCGGGGAGAGAAGATCAGTCCGTCTCCAGGAAGGTTATTTATCCTGAGCGTCATTTCCTGGCGTCTGGTTGGTTTCTGACTCGTTCTGTGTGGAGATGTTCCGGTCCCATGTCTTCGTTCCCGATACCGAGCACCCGTCTGGTACCAGCCTGTAACTCATTCATGTTTATCAGCTGTTTACTACTATCTCTGTTGTGAACCCTCCTGTTGTCCTCGGGTCAAATTTGACCCGTTTCCAACGTTTTTTTTTTTTTTATAATGGAAAATATTTGGGGAAGACGATTAATAAAAATGATGAAACTGCCAAAAACATACCTACTAACTTTAGAAAGTGCAAAAAAGGGCCACCAAAAACGTCAGGAAAAAGCCGTTTAAAATGGTGAAAACAGACCAAAGCGTTGACAAAATAACCCTGTTTTTGGGGGAGGCAACACAAGGGTTACCCCAAAATAGCATAAAACATGGATTAGATTCCCTCCAACGCTCTTTAAAATACAACTGATCACTTTCATTCCTCTGAGCTTAACCATTAGTCCAAATAATTAATAGTTTCTGCTTTTTTTACCTCAAATATTAGGTCTAATTCTATATAAATGAGGGTTATTGACCATACATTTTAAAAAAGTATAAAAACTAGTAAGGTGGTGGTGGACACTAAAAGAAAAAGTCTGAAAAAGGGACAAATGTTAAATTTTTGTCCACTTTTGACCCAGGAGGACAACACAAGGGTTAAACTTTCTTTTAATATTATGATCTGATACCATGGTTTTAGGACCGGAGGCTTCTGGGTCCCGGGACATCTCCCGTTCTTGTACTTGATCAACTTGCAGACCTCATCAGGTCTCTGCGTTACAGGGGGCAGAGACACAGGGATCACATGTGGTTCGGGACGCAACTGTTTCACTCCTCTAACTCGACCAATAAAGTCCTCAACCTCATCTCTCGGCTTTCTGTTTGGGTTCTGGTTTTGTGTGTGTGTGTGTGTGTGTGTGTGTGTGTTTTTTTGTCTGTCTGCGTTTGTGTCTCTGCATGTGTCTCTGCGTGTGTCTCTCTCTGTGTGTCTGTGTCTCTGCATGTGTCTCTCAGTGTGTGTCTCTCTGTGTGTGTGTCTGTGTCTCTGTGTGTGTGTCTCTGTCTCTGCATGTGTCTCTGCGTGTCTGTGTCTATCTCTGCATGTGTGTCTGTGTCTCTGCGTGTGTGTCTGTGTCTCTGTGTGTGTCTGTGTCTCTGTGTGTCTCTCTGTGTGTCTGTGTCTCTGTGTGTGTCTGTGTCTCTCTCTCTGTGTGTGTCTGTCTCTGCGTGTGTGTCTGTGTGTCTGTGTCTCTGTGTGTGTGTCTCTCTCTCTGTGTGTGTCTGTGTCTCTCTCTCTCTGTGTGTCTCTCTCTGTGTGTGTGTCTGTGTCTCTGTGTGTCTCTCTGTGTGTCTTTGTCTCTGTGTGTGTCTGTGTCTCTGCGTGTGTGTCTCTGCGTGTGTGTCTGTGTCTCTGCGTGTGTGTCTCTCTCTCTGTGTGTCTCTCTGTGTGTCTTTGTCTCGGTGTGTGTCTGTGTCTCTGCGTGTGTGTCTCTCTCTCTGTGTGTGTCTGTGTCTCTGCGTGTGTGTCTGTGTCTCTGTGTGTCTCTCTCTCTGTGTGTGTCTGTGTCTCTGCGTGTGTGTCTCTTTCTCTGCGTGTGTCTCTGCGTGTCTGTGTCTATCTCTGCATGTTTGTCTGTGTCTCTGCGTGTGTGTCTCTCTCTCTGTCTGCGTGTCTGTGTCTGTGTGTGTCTGTGTCTCTGTGTGGGGGGGTGTGGTGTTTCTGTTGGTGCCAGAAAAAGAGTAAACAGTTTTTTAAAGAATATCTAGACATGAATTGTTAATTAAAGCTCACGTGTGCCTCTCGAGAAAGATGAGGGACTCTGAGGGGGAGACATCCGAGCGTCTGCCACCAGAGGGCGCCAGTTACAAACATATTCCACATGTTTGACCCATAGACTGAATGGATATTACAAGTCTATGGTTTGACCACACAGCTGTCTTGGTTTCTATTGTTAAAACTTATTTTCCCGTGCGTCTGTTGTGTGAACAACAATCTTTGACATTGCTCCAGGACTGGGTGAGACAAAACGAGCTGCCATGTAACCATACAGGACAAATGTCCCCCGTCAGTTCCCGTCCACTAAAAGTTGTGTTGTTGTCGCTGACAGACTCAGATTATTCTAAGTGTCTGACAACATTATGGGATGGATCCTACAGAGATAGACCTTTAGTTAAAGAGTAGGATCCTTTTAGTTTAACATGAAACAGCCCCAACATCACCGTCACCAAACCCACCAGACTCCATGTAAATAATCACTAGTGGAGATATGCTGCTCTATACACGCTAAAAGTAGTAATTATTTACATGGAGTCTGGTGGAGATATGCTGCTCTATAC
>NC_048422.1:24309034-24310210 GCF_013103735.1 Etheostoma cragini | reverse complement strand
TCCAGAGTCCCTCACCATCCGGCAGGAGGTCCAGAGTCCCTCACCATCCGGCAGGAGGTCCAGAGTCCCTCACCATCCTGCAGGAGGTCCAGAGTCCCTCACCATCCAGCAGGAGGTCCAGAGTCCCTCACCATCCGGCAGGAGGTCCAGAGTCCCTTGCTGCAGACTTAACCATTTCAAATACTAAATTATCCCGGTGTCTATTAAACTCCTACAGCCTTATTTAGGTAGACCTGTAAATTCTGCTGGAAACTGTCCGACTTCACCCACTTTTGTTGCATACTTCTGCATATTGTTGTTGTTTTTGTTGTTTTGAAGTGTGGCTTTTATCTTATTTAGTATATAAAATCGGAAATCTGCAAATTAGCTCCGCCCCTCGAGTCGCCCATATGTTGACTGCACATTTGTCTTTTATTGTTTATTAACCCTGAGCTGGTCGTCGTGTCTCTAACTCTCGCAGCAAAGTAAGTTACTCAAAGTCCAAAACCAGTTCCTCCTCAGGGAGACCAGTAAAAACACTTTGATACTTTCTCCTCATTAGCCCCGCGGACATTCACTCCGGACGATGATTTATTCATTCACAACAATTTAAAGTGTAAAGTTGGCTTTCCGGGGGAGGAAACTACTCTGAGAACCACTTCATCAGAGCCGGCGTCCGTGTGGATCTGCAGCGGGGCCGCGGCGTCACGAGGAACTTCCTGAAGACGGCGGTCCACGCAGAGCTGGGAAACTTTGAGAAAATCCTTGAAGTCAGACAAGAGGAGGAAGAAAAGAAAGAAAAAACTGATGCAACCCCCCCATCGCCAGGGGCAGCTCTCTCTCTCATCAAACTGAATGAAAGATTAAGGCTCACCACGGGGGTCTCAGCCCTCGGGTTCTGGGTCTACTGTACGGATCCTGCTGCAGGGTTGACTGTGCAGATGTGTGTGTACTCACTCCAGCGAGTCCGTTGCACAAGCTCACTTCAAAGCCTCCAGCTGTGAAGGGTCCCCTCTTCAGACCTCTTCAGACCACTTCAGACCACTTCAGACCCGAGAGCTAAAGTGTTAATAACTAGCTTTCAGACCAAGTGAAAACCCCTGGAGCCCTAACCCTAAACCTGGAAACCCCCTCGACCCCTAACCCTAACCCTGAAAACTCCCTCGAGCCCTAACCTTAACCCTGAAAAAACCCTCG
>NC_048422.1:24308429-24308934 GCF_013103735.1 Etheostoma cragini | reverse complement strand
TCCTGCTGGATGGTGAGGAGACACTGAACCTTCTTCCGGATGGCGAGGAGACTCTGAACCTCCTGCCGGATGGTGAGGGACCCTGAACCTTCTTCCAGATGGCAAGGAGCCCTGAACCTCCTGCTGGATGGTGAGGGACTATGGACCTCCTGCCGGATGGCGAGGAGCCCTGAACCTCCTGCTGGATGGTGAGGGACTCTGGACCTCCTGCCGGATGGCGAGGAACCCTAAACCTCCTGCCGGGATGTGAGGGACTCTGACCCGCCTGCCGGATGGCGAGGGACCCCTTATAAATACTTGGATAAGAGCTCTTTAACACCAGTGGGTTCCATGGTAAATGACTTGTTATTTGTTGGGAAACCATCTTTTCTACTTGGTGAGGAGGACTTCCCTCCGGACCGTCACATCTTACAGCAGACACACACAGACACACACAGACACACACAGACACACACAGATACACACACAGACACACACAGACACACACAGACACACACAGATACAC
>NC_048422.1:24307219-24308315 GCF_013103735.1 Etheostoma cragini | reverse complement strand
CACACACAGATACACACAGATACACACAGACACACACAGACACACACAGATACACACAGACACAAACAGACACACAAAGATACACACAGAGACCCACACTGAGTTGTCGCTGGGAAACATCTGCAATTACTGCACACAGCCCTGGTCTCCATGACAACAGCCTTTTTCCTGACAGGTCCCAGCTGTGAGGCTGCGATCATCGGGGCGGCCTCAGCTAGAAGATAACAGGGGAAATGGGTGGGTGTCTGTCTGTGTGTGTGTCTCTCTGTGTGTGTGTGTGTTTGTGTATGAGTGTGTGTTTCTATGTGTTTCTGCGAATGTGTGTGTTTTTGTGTGAATGTGTGTGTGTATGTGTGTGTGTGTCTCTGTGTGTGTCTCTGTGTGTGTGTTTCTGTGAAGATGTGTGTGTGTGTTTTTGTTTCTGTGAGTGTGAGTGTGTGTGTGTGTGAGTGTGTGTCTCTGTGAGTGTGAGTGTGTGTGTGTGTGTGTGAGTGTGTGTGTGTGTGAGTGTGTGTGTGTGTGTCTGCCATCTCTCTCTGATGATTGACAGACTGATGTTATGAATGAGAGTGATGTAATAATCTAATTTCATCCAGAAAAGAACTGATTACACGATGAAAAAGCTACAAGTGTAAATCATCCTCTCACTAATTAATGACTCTAGATCTTCTAAACACTCACAATGAGCAGAGAGTTCAGCAGATCAGCGTGTGATTACACCTCGTTGACTGATGCTCACAGGTGCAGCCAATCAGAGCACTCAGCTCAGAGGCCAAACACACGGTCACATGATCAACAAACTAGTGCTGCACAGATGTCGGTTTCTTACTCTCGTCACGCTATACGTACACTTTAACGATTAACACATCGTGAAACTCTGCGACACATCGTGAAAGAGTCCGATTTCTTGTGTAAGTGGACAGAAAATATCAGCAGAAAACTTTAAAATGTACACTGTTATACACTGGCTGCTGTGTGTGTGTGTGTGTGTGTGTGTGTGTGTGTGTGTGTGTGTGTAAGTGACTGTTTGTGTGTGTGTGTGTAAGTGACTGTTTGTGTGTGTGTGTGTAAGTGACTGTTTGTGTGTGTGTGTGTG
>NC_048422.1:24296368-24307119 GCF_013103735.1 Etheostoma cragini | reverse complement strand
TATACAGTAAGTGACTGTTTGTGTGTGTGTGTGTGCGTGTGTGAGTATACAGTAAGTGACTGTTTGTGTGTGTGTGTGTGTGTGTGTGTGTGCGTGTTTGTGCGTGTGTGAGTATACAGTAAGTAACTGTTTGTGTGTGTGTGTGTGTGTGTGTCTGTTAGTTATTCCATAGATTTTTGTATTCTTTTGCATTTTTCTTCTTGTAAAAATGTAAAATGGTTTAATTAAACCTGAATACCAAACAAGGGTTAACCCAAATAACCATTTTCATCCCTTAACTTAGTGGTTTTGGACTAAGTGGTTTTGGACTAAGTGGTTTGGGACTAAGTGGTTTGGGACTAAGTGGTTTGGGTGTCTACCTCCTCCAGACAGCGAGCGTTTGACATTAACAACCTTGTTTAAAGCCTCGACTGTCAGAAATAACTCTTAGAGGGAAGGAATAATAAATGTGATCTCCTTGTGTGGTTTGGAGGACTTCTGGATCGAGTCTGTCGGTGGTCTCTATCAGACTACAACACCACTGGAATTACTTCTCAAAGACTTCCATCATGCTCCACTCTCAGCCTCGTTATTGTGTCTTTCTGTCTCTCACGATGCTTTACCCTTCAACTGTCCGACATAATCAGAGATGGACCTTTACAACTTGTCTTTGACATTTCCCAAATGGCCCCTTTCTGGACCATTTTGTATCTTTGATGTCAGAATCTCATTCGGGGCTCAGTGGAAACCTGTCGGGCGTCGGAAAAGAGCAAATCTTTGATATTGCGACTGCAGGCTGTGTCAAAAACACTCATCAGTGGGGGGGGGGGGGGGGGGGGGGTAGTACGCCACGCTGATTTGTGTGAGTGTGAAACCCTGAGGGCTCTTCATTGGGACACTAGCGGCGGCCATTGATTGGCGGTGATATTTCCTTTAATGGTGATGACATTCTGTTGGTCTCAGTGTGGGTCCAGGAGTGTGGGAGACCGTGTACAGGTGTCTGGCAGCAAAGAGAGAGACAAAAGGAAAATAACAGGGATTCAGGACTTGTTAGTCTTGATATGGCACTTGTAAGTCTTGGTTTAGGACTTGTAAATCCAAATTATGGGACTTTTTAGTCTTGATTTTGGGACTTGTTAGTCTTGGTTTAGGACTTGTTAGTCTTGGTTTAGGACTTGTTAGTCTTGGTTTAGGACTTGTTAGTCTTAGATATGGGACTTGTTAGTCTTAGATATGGGATTTGTCAGCCTTGATTATGGAACTTGTTAGTCTTGATTACGGGACTTGTTAGTCTTAGATATGGGACTTGTTAGTCTTAGATATGGGACTTGTTAGTCTTGATTATGGAACTTGTAAGTCTTGGTTTAGGACTTGTAAATCAAAATTATGGGACTTGTTAGTCTTGGTTTAGGACTTGTTAGTCTTAGATATGGGACTTGTTAGTCTTAGATATGGGACTTGTTAGTCTTAGATATGGGACTTGTTAGTCTTAGATATGGGACTTGTTAGTCTTGATTAAGGAACTTGTAAGTCTTGGTTTAGGACTTGTTAGTCTTAGATATGGGACTTGTTACAAAATACAGGGGGCACATAGTATAGTTAAATTACAATATGCTATAAGATTAACATGGAATAACCAAAAACAGATTGGCCGCCACAGCGTTAACCTGAAACTAATAATAATAATCATAATAATAATAATCATATTAATAATAATAACACAACTGTGAGTTTGAACTCTTGAACCAGTTTTGTTCAGTTGGTCCCAGTCTACAGGACTCCTCTGCACCTCCACCTGTAATCTGCATTTCATTCATCGTGAGAAATCACCAGGATTGATTCAAACAAAGAAAGGGAAACAATCTAAGCTCAAAGTTAAAAGCTTTAACACATGAATAAAGAAACACCACCCCGTGAACAGATGGGACTCTCCACAGCCGGTTGTGTTGCCGGGTAATTGGCGCCAGTTGGAGAAGAATATCATGTCAATGGTGTCGCGCCGGCGCTGCCAAACAGCTGGCGAGTCTGATGAATACCCGATCCGAGGCGGTGTGCACAGAGCGGGTAATGAAGAGCCGCGCAGCAGGTCACCGCCGTGTCACCTCCACCAGTCACTGTGTCCTTCCACCGACGGGGCATCGGAGGAGAATACACCAAACAAAAACAGGTATAAAGGTCCAGGGCCGGATCAGGACCACCGGGGGCCGCTGGGCACTGAAGATCATGGGCCCCCCTCCACCCCATAACGTAAGGTGACCAGATTTCTCAGACAAAATCCGGGGACATTTTTTAGCTCAGTAAGTAGAACTTAAAAGAGGGACGGACACCAGACCTAGAGCTGGTCTCAGGCCCCCCCCCCCCAAAGGTCTGATTACTACACCTCAGAGGGGAATATTTCAAGATAGAAAGTCCTAATATTTCAAGATAGAAAGTTATAATATTTCAAAACAATGCAATTTCAATACAATAATTTTTTTTTAGAACCGAACCAGGCCATTTAAGCAGATTTTAAGTGTTTTAATCACACCGGGGGTCCCCTTGTGCCGGTGCCCCTCTACCCTTACCCTAAATTTGGGTAATTAAAACACATAGATGGATCCTTATGGTCATTGTATGCAGTACAACTAAATTACACACAGTTAAATTAGGTATGACTTTAGACCTTAACTATATCTCTTTTATCCCCACACCCCGATCATATATTTCTGTGATATTTTTCACACAGGTTTCACAATCAACTCTGGAAAATCTATCACATCTGTGTGTGGTTTAATGAAACATTAGCATGCACATGCTGGTTTGGCCAGCTCCTCATAGGGCCGAGGTGAGGTGAGTGGAGTGGGCGGCGGATTACAGAACATAATTACAGCCAGTTTGATAATTCATTAGCAGCCATATTGCATGTTTACTTTCATTAACTCCATTATTAGGAATTGAATGCTCTGAAGGCTTCAGTGTGTTAGAGAACAGGCTCAGAGCCA
Organism: Etheostoma cragini; assembly: GCF_013103735.1. Taxonomy (NCBI): domain Eukaryota; kingdom Metazoa; phylum Chordata; class Actinopteri; order Perciformes; family Percidae; genus Etheostoma; species Etheostoma cragini. Next base: position 24,304,159 of record NC_048422.1, on the reverse strand, counting down.
CATCACAGCTTTGAGAATACATTTAGAGTCCCATGTTATGAAGAAAATCTTACTTTTTCTGGGATTTGGGGGTTATTTTGTTTTTCTGGTGCTTCTACATGCATAGAAACCGGGAATAAATACTATCCATGGTGTTTTGAGTGAGATCTGGTTTCTGAGTGTCCTCTGATCCGGTTTCTGAATGTCCTCTGATCTGGTTTCTGAGTGTCCTCTGATCCGGTTTCTGAATGTCATCTGATCCGGTTTCTGAGTGTCCTCTGATCTGGTTTCTGAATGTCCTCTGATCCGGTTTCTGAATGTCCTCTGATCTGGTTTCTGAGTCTCCTCTGATCCGGTTTCTGAGTGTCCTCTGATCCGGTTTCTGAATGTCCTCTGATCTGGTTTCTGAGTGTCCTCTGTCTTCAGTCTCCAGGTGAGCTGTCCAACATCTGCACGGCTTTCTACGTCACTAGAGACGAGGTGGCTAACCGTAGCATGCTAGCTCGTTCTCAATGGAAAACACTGCTCCAACAGCCACTAGTTGAGCAGAATCTCTAAAAGAACTACTTCCTGTCCCTGGTCTACTTCCTGTCCCTGGCCTACTTCCTGTCCCTGTTCTAATTTCTGTCCCTGTTGTGCAGGTATTCCACAAGTGGCCCTTGTCTAGAAGAATTTTCCAGAGGGCAGAGAGTCAAACAGGCGTCTCTGCAGAGGACGAAGCTGCCAGCGAACTTCTTCAGATCTTTCTTACCTTCATCCGGCTCGCTGCAGGTCTTTGACGGGAGGTTAGCTGGGTTTCACCCCCCCCTCCCCCCCACACACACACACACACACAATCGCCCACTCGGCCTCGGCTTCAGTTTTGTCTGAGACGAGATGAGACCAAAAGCACAAAAACCGGGACGTGTGAGAGCTTTGACTGGCAGGACTGTGTGTGATTAAATGAGATACTCTATCAATCACACTGGAGAGGCTTTTTCATTCTACTTCATGTAGTAGTAGTAGCAGTAGTAGTAGTAGTAGTAGTAGTAGTAGTCTTGGTCAGTGTCTCTCAGCATCAGATACCGATGCAAAAATCATCCTTTAGCATTTCAGATGATGTAGTATTAAAAGCGTAGTATGAAAGACAGAACATCCTAGTAATGAGTTAGACAACACAGGACCTTCACCCAGGAGGACGGGGTGCGTGTCCTGTTTGCGTTGTCACATGCAGCTCCTCCGGGGAATGTGTGAGAAGTCCCAGGCTGCAGTGCATGTGTGAAAGAGAAAATGAGGTGATGACGTGAAAGAGGAAAAACAACCGTGTGTGTCTGACATTGAAGGTTCAGAGGTAGACTCCTGCCGCCCGGAAGCAAAGCGGTGTCTCCACGAACCCAGCAGGTGTACAACGTGTCTCTTCTGCTGCTTTTCTGATGTTGTTTGCATTTTCCCCCAAAAATGCCAGTCTGCCCTTCAGCCACCTGACTCCATGAATAATGAATCAAAACAGGAGTGAGACAGGGTTTTTAGAGCCTCGGGCCAGATGTGGATCCACTCAAATCATTCTTAACCGGACGGGATCAATAAAATCAATGCGCCTTACAACACCTCCAGTCCAAATTGAACATAAGACTAATCGGGTGTCAAAATCAACACTGCTGTCACCCACAAACACACCCGGAACGGTTGTATTTTTGCACAATCAAGCCAGAGGCGGAGTGATCTCCAAGTCTTCCCCGCTGTGCAATCAGCACTAGCTTAAACCTTTTCAAAATCACTGGGCTCCGTCACTCAGAGCAGCAGGACTTTAGTCTTTTTTTCCCCAATTGCTAACACACATAAAAATTATTTAAAGCTACACTGTGTAAAGAATTTCTCCCATCTAGCGTTGAGATCATATATCGCAATCAACTCTCTCGCGCGACGCAGTTCGAAGTACGTATCACAGCTACGGCAGACGTCACGCTTCAGGAAGTGAAGCGTACAAAAGGCCGAGTATCAGCCGTGGTCTTCACACCGCCGAGCGCACCCCCCGACGGAAAGGAGAGAGAAGAAGAGACTGCAGCGGTCCGGAGGATAATTAACTACGCTGTAACTAATTTAACGTAACATTTACAGTAACTTACTGTAATAACTGTCCAGCGAGTTACTGTGGATTACATTTACAGTAAAAGTACCGTACTTCCGTTTACAGCATTATATGTATTCATTGGAAAATACAACCCAATTACAAACACAACATAAGATAAAAAAAGTAAAAATACAGTAGTTCACTGTACTATTTACAGTACCGTAGTGGCCACCTACTGTGCAATACTGAAATATATTACCTAAAAAAACACTGGAATTCTGTGCAATTTCATTTCTGTGCAATATTTATTCATTTGTTATTAATACTTAACTACTACTTTGCATGATGTGTATTCAAAGCTATTTTATATATACGTATATAGATGCTCTCAGGACTGTGCACCAGGTCCCCCCCCCCCCCTTTTTTTTCTGCACTACCAATGCTTTATATTTTTATTTTATATTTACATATTTCATGTCAACACTGTGAAGGTTTTGCTCTAATCTCGTTGCACAGGTACTGCACAGTGTATAATAACAAAGAAGGCTTTCTATTGTGGTTTGAGACTTTGTTTGGGATTGTTTTTCCCCTTTGGCCCTCCTTGTCTCTGTCTTGTGATTCCCCGGTAAGTGTCTGTTTGTTCTGCTTCCTGTTTTGTTTTGGTAGTCTGGTTTCCTGTCTTGTCTAGCTTTGCTTTGAGCCCGTCTGATTGTCTTGCCCTGCCCTAATGTGATTCCCCTGACGTCTCACCGGCATCCCCAGTAAGTTGCTCTGTCTTGTCGTCCTGTCTGTTTCTTCGCCTTTGTTCCCTGGACCCCCGTGGATTTTGGACTTCTGGATTTTTTTGGGTTATCCCTTGAATGCTTGGTCTGTGTCTTTCCTTGTGGATTGTTTTTGTACTGGCCATCAATAAACCTCTGTACACCTGCCGGCCTCCTCATCTCTGCATTTGGGTCCTCACCCCATCACACCGTCGCAGAAACAACTGATCGATTAATCGAGAAAACCATCCACAGATTCATCGATGGTGAAATGAAGCAGCAGTTGCAGCCCGACAGACTGCTGCACACCGATGAAACTTTAGAAAAAGAAGGCGGCTGGGGAAAACAGAGTACCAGCTGCAGTGTGAAAGCCATTATTCTCTAAAGATTGGATTGTGAGTTGAAGTGCTCGTCTGTCCGTCTGTCCTCGTGTTGGGCTCACGCTGACGGATGTCACGTAGTCTCGCCCCAGAGAACATTTCATGTCCGTACAGGAGACCACTCTTGTCCTTGACAAGGTCCTGTCCTCCACCCTCATCTTTAATTACCGCTCCCCAGTGGTAGAACTGTAACTGAGTACATCTACTCCAGTACTTTACTCCAGTACTGTACCTCTGTCCATATGTTGAGGTACTTGTACTTTAATCTTTGGTTTTCACTTTAAACTCTGCTACATCTCAGAAATATTCTACTTTTTACTCTGCTACATCCATCTGACAGCTTTAGTTACTAGTTACTTTAGTTACTAGTTACTTTACACATTGAGATTTCTGCACATTAAACACATGTAGTTTATAATCTGTTTTAATATAAATGAAAGTAGCCAATGATATCTGGATGTGAAGTCTTCTTCCACCATAGCCTCTCAACCAGTGTCCTTCCTCTCTCTCTCTCTCTCTCTCTCCCCTCAGTCCATCTCAGAGATTAAGAAACTCATCATTGCAGTAAATAGCTGTGAGTCAGTCTCGGCGCCGCAGCGTTGCAGTCCTCCGATGTGATTTGGCAAGCGTCTGACGCCCTTCATGTCTCATTTAGAGGCTGATTGAAACGGGTGCTTTACGTTGGAGGAGGATAACAAGTGGCATTTATCTCACAGAGGGTTACAATGATTACACTCACACACCTCCTGCAGAGACTGAAAGGTGAACACGCCGACCATGCTTATGTATCGCTTAAAAATAGATGTTTCCATCAGATGCATGACTTACATTGAGTCACATCTGGTTTTTCCTACGAACTAGCTGCAGCCAGTTCGGGTGGGACAGAACAGGAAATGAGAAACCAACGTTCCTTCGTTTATTAGCTGATGTCGAAGTGAAGAGGATTGATTGAGAGGAAAGGAAACAGATGGCTGCGTGGGCCACTCTTCTTAGAGGAAATCTAAACTGTATTTCCACCGTATTTCCATCTGAGATGTCATGGAGACGAAAAAGTAAAAGAAAACAAAGTATTTCAAATGTGTCCATAAAGTTAAAATCTCAAAGATCTCAGTGTTTATCTCTTTGCCTAAACAATGGTACTAAGTAGTGCTCGGACTCGTCGCAAACTTGTCTCGGACTCGTTGCGGACTCGTTCCAGACTCGTCTCAGACTCGTTCCAGACTTGTCTCGGACTCGTTCCAGACTCGTCTCAGACTCGTTCCAGACTCGTTCCAGACTTGTTTCGGACTCGTTCCAGACTTGTTCCAGACTCGTCTCAGACTCGTTCCAGACTCGTTCCAGACTCGTCTCAGACTCGTTCCAGACTTGTTCCAGACTTGTCTCGGACTCGTTCCTGACTCGTCTCGGACTCGTCGCGGACTCGTTCCAGACTCGTTCCAGACTCGTCTCAGACTCGTTCCAGACTTGTTCCAGACTTGTTCCAGACTCGTCTCAGACTCGTTCCAGACTCGTTCCAGACTTGTCTCGGACTTACCAAATGTTCCAACACGTTCTCGCTCCAATGTTGTCAAAACTTCTTGGTCAGATGCCCTTTGGCGTTTGTTATTGATGCAAAAAGCCTCCCATCTCCTGGTCCCTCCATGTTTAGAAACGCTTAGTAGGGACTTGTGGGGTCTTGGTCGGAACTGACATGGGGCACAAGAACGGGAAGGTTTAACTAAAGATGGGGGGTGGGGTTACAAAATGTACGTTTCAGGGACACACGGGACAAGAACCCCGGTCTCCTGGGTGGAAGTCCTGTGTTGTTTGACCCATCCACCCGACGCAGATTTTTGGTCTTTCGTATTCAACTCGTTGCTATTAATACTGCGTCATCTTACTGCCCGGTGCGTTCCATGCGAACATGCCATGTGGCGTGTTACTGCGAGAAGAAAGCAACGGTTGAGTTTAGGAAACGTGACTTACAGGACCCGATACCCGGTCTCTTTGGTGAAAGTCCTGTGTTTTACCCATACTAGAGAGTATTCGCTACGTAGTCGCTACGGCGTAAATTCACACGCAATCGCAAGGTAATGTAAGTCAATGGAGGCCAAACAGCGTTGAAATACACGCTGAAAAGCAAGTATGCGTCTTGATAACGCGCCAATAATCCCTCGTGAAACAGCGCGTGTATGATGGGTCAATTCATACGCCGTTTCACGAGATCAGTCTGCCGCACTGGGGGACACTGACCAAGCCTCAGTATTTCCGAGTTGGGAGTGAGAACAGCTTTAATGGCGTGGTCAGGGGGCCCCCGGAAAGCTCGGTTGGTAGAGCGTGCGCCCATATAAAGAGCTTTACTCCTCGATGCAACGGGCCCGGGTTGGACTCCGACCTGTGGCCCTTTGCTGCATGTCATCACACCCATTCACTGTATGTGTATATGTATTTATACATATATATATCCTAGTCGGTCTTTCTTGAGTCCAGCAGTATACTGTATGTTTTTTTTTTTTTCTAACGTGACTCCTTCTTTCAAAACAAAACCAATGATGAAGCACAATTATTGGTTTAATTCAAAATCCATCCAGAACAGACGTTGGTGGCCTGGCGTACGGCTGCGTCGTATGCCTCAATCATTAAGCATCAATCCATTTTTTATTTTGGGCCACAGACACAATGTACCATTTTAAAATCCTGTTCATGTGTTTATGTGACAGGGTGGGGGGTGCTCCCCCTGTGCGTCTACACCTCGGCTCCGGCCCTGCACCCCGCATCATGTTGTCTGCAGACGTGATCCCACATGAAATAACCTTTTTAAAATAACAAAGCCTTTGAAATGAAAGCTTCTCTGCTGCTCCCGGAGCAGCTTTCACTGCACAGTTGCTCCAGACTGCACACACCTCCAGAGCTGCTTTTCCTGCACACACACACACACACACACACGACCACAGACACACACACACACACACACACACTCATCCGTCTCTGTGCAGAGCGGAGCAGTGAGCACCATCACCAGACACATGCAGCACCGTCTCTGGAAGCAGACTCAGCCCGGACAGGTGAGTGCAGCTTCTTCCTCCAAAACTAAGGCGGTGTTTCTTTGTTTGTTTCTGTCTTCTCCCCCCCCCCCCCCCCCCCCCCCCCCCCCCCCCCCCCCCCCCCCCCCCTCCCAGCCCCCAAACCAGACACAGTCAGATGGATGTTTTAATAGCTGTTTGTGAGACGATGTTATGCAGCCTTGTAGCCAGACGGATGGCAGACGTTAGAGAGGGAGAGACGTTGTTCATGCTCAGGAGAGGTCACTTCTTTATCACAGATTATCTACCTGCTCGCGACAACAAGATGCAAAACAATGAAGTTCCAAGGAAATCCCCCTTCAGCTGCATGAGAAAGACATGATGGGTTCAATGGATTTAATTGTTGGGGTTCGTGGGATTATGTGTATGAGCTGTTGTTGTTCTGTCACTCTGTCAAAACCAAGGTGTTGCACCCTAAATCTCATCTGTAAGCAGGGTGTTTGTGTTTTTGCCTTAAATGAAACCTCGGGCTGCGACTAACGATTGTTTTCATGGTCGATTAATCTGTGGATTATTTTATGGATGAAGTGATTAGTTGTTCGGTCTCTATAATGTCAGAAAATTGTGAAAAATGTGGATCAGTGTTTCCCAAACGCCCGAGACGACGTCCTCAGATGTCTAAAAGATACATCTTACAGTCACAGAGGAGAGAAGACACTAGACACATGTTCACATTTAACACGCTGATGTTAGAAGTGTTTACTTTTATTCATAAAAAAATGGATTTATGGACTTTCAAAAAAGCTTGCGATCAATTTAATGGTTCACAATCAATCGATTAATCTTTGCAGATCTTCATGCATCTACGGAGTTGTGACAGAAGACGGTACACTTCACAAATGTGCACTATGGCAATTTGAGAATAAGTTAAAGGGCTGAAACCATCATGGATCATTACTGATTTTAAAATGTGTTTGATGCTTTTCTCTGTTTTTTACTATCAACAAAGGCGGATCGGATCTAGGACAGTTAGTCGGACAAATAAAGGAGACAATGATTATTATTCCCACGGGGTTGTGTTTGTTTGGATGGGAAGGTGCGTTCATGAGCAACATCATTTACTCAGAAATCATCTTGTTTGTGCAACATTTGCGGATCCTACGTTGGTTCTGGTTTCCACGGTCAGGTCCGGTGACTCAGGCTGACCCAGTTGGATTGTATGCACCCTGGCTGACCCCCCCATAGTGACTACGAAGCCTCCTGTAGCTGACATTAAACCTGTGATGATGGCGCCAGGGCACTAAACCCAAAGCAGTGTTGGACATTAGAGTTTCTAGTTTAATTCTGCTCATTGGTGTCGCTGTTTCCTGAATGAAGCGTTTTCTGGGGCGGCTGTGGCTCAGGGGTTGAGGGGTCTCCTGCCAATAGGAAGGTTGGTGGTTCAATCCCTGGCCCTGCAGTCCCAAAGTGTCCTTGGGCCTTGAGCTAAACCCTGAGGTGTCCCTGATGCTGCACCATTGGTGTGTAAATACGTGTATCTGTGATGAGCAGGTGTGTAGATGTGTGTGAGTGTGTATCTGATGAGCAGGTGTGTAGATGTGTGTGAGTTTGTATCTGAT
>NC_048422.1:24295449-24296268 GCF_013103735.1 Etheostoma cragini | reverse complement strand
TGTGTGTGTGTGTGTGTGTGTGTGTGTGGTTCCTGTTCTATGGAGAAGAGCTTTGAGCAGTCTTTGCACTTTATAGGAACAGTCTATTTTTCATTGATGAAGTAGTGCGGTGGGACGGCGAAACGAAGCATGATGTGTTTATGTATTAGAACGTTTACGTGTTTCAGTCTCAATGAAATCTAAAACTGCATCCGGTGCTTTGGAAACATTTTGGATTTCAAGCCGAAGAAAGAAGTGATGGTTACCTGGTCCTCAGATCTCTGCAGGGTAAATCCAGACAGCTAGCTAGACTATCTGTCCAGTCTGAGGACTATGGTTACCTAGTCCTCAGATCTCTGCAGGGTAAATCCAGACAGCTAGCTAGACTATCTGTCCAATCTGAGGACTATGGTTACCTGGTCCTCAGGTCTCTGCAGGGTAAATCCAGACAGCTAGCTAGACTATCTGTCCAATCTGAGTCTCTGTTGGCGACTAAAACTACTTTTAAACGTACACACGTTCCACCAAAACAACTTCCTTCCTGAGACTATTTAGCAGCGGCACCATGGCTCCGTCCGGCGCTTAGCCCCGCCCAAGATGATTGTGATTGGTTTAAAGAAATGCCAATAAACCAGACAACATTTTTCTCCTTTCCCAAAACGCTGTGTGGACTACCAAGACCCTCCTCGACAGCGCTGTGGTGGAGGGTCGGGGGATGCGTTACCATCAACACATTAATGGATGATGAAAATAATCGTCAGTTGCAGCCCTCGACTAAAAACCAAACTGCATTCCTCCACTGCTACGGTGCTCTTAGGCAAGACACCGAACCCCCCCAAC
>NC_048422.1:24292933-24295379 GCF_013103735.1 Etheostoma cragini | reverse complement strand
CCCCCCCCCCCCCCCCCCCCCCCCCCCCCACACACACACACACACACACACACAAACACACACACTCTGACATCTCTCCATTCGTGCATGTATAGGACCTGAGCATGAGTGTGTATTCAGGCCTATGTGTAGTGTGTGTATTAACAACACAGTGTAAATAGTAATTTCCCCACTGGCAATCAATAAAGAGTATAAATTATTAAAATAAAGTAAATTAAATAGGAAAAACATCTTCGGTATTTCACACTCAAAATCTGCTGCATGCAGGTCACGTTTTATTGCAAAGTTCTGTCTTTTCAGCCAAAAAATTGATAAAAACTGATTGTAAAACCTCTTTTGCATAAACACACATTTGAATTACATTGAAATATCAGCAGAACCAGACGAGCTCCAGGGGACAGGGACGCGTCGGGATGTTTCAACATGTAAAGACGGGGGTGAAAACCACAGGAGCTGGACCCTCGTTGGGTCTAATTGGGTGAAATGTTACACGAACAGCTCTCTGTGAAGAAGGAACTGGCAGCGTGAATCATCCGCCTGGCGGGCGCCGGCGAGCAGCGTGTCACATTAAAACGACAACGTCTCTGTCTTCATCTCTGAGATTTAAAACCTCTCCGGTCGAGCTTTTTTAAACAGTTTCCTGCTTTCCTCTCACGCTGATCACATTTCCCTTTGATGTGTCCTCGTCTCTCAAAATCTGGATCATGTAATCAGGATCCTGTGGATTTTTCTGGTTATCGGAACATTTAGAGGTGTTTGCCTGAGTTTGAGACTCCAGAAAACTCGCTTACATTTACGCCCACGGCTGTCGTTTGTCCACTCCAATCCGACCCACAGGAGCGTGTTCTCATGTCTTCATATCTAAACCAGAGACCGTAACGGTCCCAGTTTGGTTAGGTTAGGCACCAAAACTACCGAGTTAAGTTGATAATAAGACGGTGCTTTGGGTTCAAATCAGGGAACCCCCCCACCCCGCCACCCAAACATCCACCCACCCCCAAACCTGCCTCCTTACCTGGACGCAAATTTACTAATCCTACTATGGCCAAAACCTTCAATAGCATTCAGCTATTGGCCAAGCGTCCAAGTCTACATGTGCAGGTCCTGTCCCCCGTCCAATCGGCTGTCCTAACCCCAACCAAAGGGCGGGTCTCGACGTGGCCATAGTAGGATTCCTAACTTGGCTACCGGGACGTTTGGCGCTCTTAACTTCCTCATCTTACTTCCTGATTTGTCCCGTCAGAACTGCTGCGCCCACTAGAAACCTGACCACAGGTCGTAGTTGCTGCTTGAATAAATGACCTATGTGGGCGTTTTCTGACCCGTTCTCACTCCGAACGCGTAAAATATGGACGTTTGGACAGTGGCTGTCGGCGTCTGATGCGACGCAAAAGACGGGGGTTAGCAAGTAGCATGTAAGGGGGGGGGGGGATCCCTTGTAGGGATGTTGGTTGGGGGGCCGATGGTTCAAACACAAGACTTTCACCCAGGAGAGTAGAGTTCATGTCCCGCGTGTCCTCAACCGTCCCGTTATTCCTGTGTGTCACAGAACCGTAACCCCCCGACCTCCTTAATTCCAATAGTCCCGACCAAGCATGTTTTAAATGAAGACCCATACATAAATACAGGTTAAAGTTGCTGCCTGAACAAATGCTCTATGTGGGCGTTTTCAGGGAACAACATCTTTTACTCTTAGGAGAAATCTGCAAACTGTCGACATGTTATGGAAGTAAAATAGCCCAAAATCTCAAAATTGAAGGCCTGCACTGACTGGCCTTGATCAAGAAGAAAACCAGCTTTTATCCATCATGAAAACTGTCGTTAACTGCAGCCAACAACACGTCTTCAGACAGTTGTAGATGTAACGTTTTGATCAACAGTGATGGTCAGAAACCGAAATAGCATCTCACTGATTGTGTGTCTGCACCAGTTGATGCAGACTGACAAGTGGGATGTGATGTGTGTGTGTGTGTGTGTGTGTGTGTGTGAGTGTGTGTGTGTGTGTGTGTGTGTGTGTGTGTGTGATTGGGCCTGAGGGAAGGACGAGGCAGGACGGTGTCTGAGAGACAGGCAGCCATGTTTGTTTTGATCAGCGGTCTGAATGAACTTAAATCACTTTTATCTAATCTTCGCAGTGACTTTGAGATTAAGGTCTCTATTTCGGAGAGAGAATCTTTCACAAGGACTCGATCGGCAAAACAGAAACACAACAACACGTAAACATTTTTCCTGTGACTTCAGGACTATTTGTGTATCTTTTGCTTAGAAATCTCTCTCTCGTCTTAACTGCATTTGGGTCCAAGCCGCGCTAATTCCTGACAATTTCACGTTGTTTGAAGCACTGTTTCTCAAAGGGGGGTACGTGTACCCTCAGGGGTACTATGGGGGGTACGTGTACCCCTAGGGGTACTATGGAGGGGGTATGTGTACCCCTAGGGGTACTATG
>NC_048422.1:24274982-24292833 GCF_013103735.1 Etheostoma cragini | reverse complement strand
CGTGTACCCTAGGGGTACTATGGAGGGGGTACGTGTACCCTAGGGGTACTATGGAGGGGGTACGTGTACCCTAGGCACATCAGTCATGCATTATTACATCAGTCATGCATTATTCCCTGAAAAGAGTATAACATAATAGTACATTCATATCGTAAGGTATTTTAAAGATTTGAAGTATCATTTAACCCTCATGTTGTCTTCATGTTGTCCTCATGTTGTCTTCATGTTGTCTTCATGTTGTCCTCATGTTGTCCTCATGTTGTCTTCATGTTGTCCTCATGTTGTCTTCATGTTGTCTTCATGTTGTCCTCATGTTGTCTTCATGTTGTCTTCATGTTGTCCTCATGTTGTCTTCATGTTGTCTTCATGTTGTCCTCATGTTGTCTTCATGTTGTCTTCATGTTGTCCTCATGTTGTCTTCATGTTGTCTTCATGTTGTCCTCATGTTGTCTTCATGTTGTCTTCATGTTGTCCTCATGTTGTCTTCATGTTGTCTTCATGTTGTCCTCATGTTGTCTTCATGTTGTCCTCATGTTGTCCTATATCAATGTTCTTTTTAATTCCCCAAAATAACATTGATATAGGACAACATGAAGATAACATGAAGACAACATGAAGACAACATGAGGACAACATTAGGGTTAAATCCTCCAGGTCACCATGGTCTGGCTCTCTCTGTATTTGGGTCCTCTGGACCACCTGACACCGATTTCAAACATATTTGTTCCCATGTAGTCACTCAGGACACTGATGCATCCTCAAACATCTGAGGACGATTTCACGCCTCGAGGCCTCTGTGTGCCTCATAACGAGGAGCCGAGTCAGAGAAAACGAGGCGTCGCATCAGATAGAAAACACCACTGATCATCACGCCCACCGTCGTACGCACCGGGAGGACACGGGCTCGTTCATCACGCTGTCATGGCAACCACCAGCAAACGAACTGCTGATATGAGAGAGGTCTGATCTGAGTTGTGTAACTTTGCGGAAACGAACACAAGGGATGAACATGAAGGGTGCGTTCTCACAGCGACGCAAATACACAATCCCCTAAAAACTAAAAAATACTATCTCCATGTCCTCCTCCCAGCCGTGTGCATGCTACGTCTTTATTTAAGACTTTTAGACACCACACTACTGCACTAGTGCACACACACTACTGCACTAGTGCACACACACTACTGCACTAGTGCACACCACACTACTGCACACAAGTGCAACCTGCACAACTGGTTTATTTACATTTAGCATATTATTTAAGCAGTTGCACATTTTTGTTTCCTCATCCTGTATATATTCAAATATTTGTTCTTTTATTTTATTCCTATTCCTATTTCCTGTATATTGTATGTATGTGTGTATGTATATTTTTCCTATCTCATTTATATTCTGTGTTTGTGTGATTGCTGTATGTGTGCTGCTGTAACACCGTAATTTCCCATCTATCTATCTATCCATCTATCTATCTATCTCTCTATCTCTCTATCTCTCTATCTCTCTCTCTATCTCTCTATCTCTCTATCTCTCTATCTATCTATCTATCTATCTCTCTATCTATCTATCTATCTATCTATCTATCTATCTATCTATCTATCAGCTGTTGGGTAGATTTGAGCAGAGATGTAACGAGCTCTCCACCTCCTCTCTCACACTAACAAACACATCGTTATGAACTATGAGGGAGGCAGCGTTACGTTTTTCTTCATTCCCAGACTTGTCGGTCAGATTGTGGAGTTTTTCGACCTGACTAGTGGTAGAGCGAGAGAGTTAGACGCTTATAAAGTAAAAGGATCGAGAGGCTTTAGTATTTGTAATTGTCAGCAAATGTGAAATTTCAGCGTGGTTAGTGCGAAATGGTACACCGATTCAATGATATCCTGTGAATTTACACAACTGTCACAAGACTGTTTTCTCCTTAACTTCTCCAGGACATGAACACCTGTTTCCTGGTGAAAGTCTGGTGTTTTCTCCTTAACTTCTCCAGGACATGAACACCTGTTTCCTGGTGAAAGTCTGGTGTTTTCTCCTTAACTTCTCCAGGACATGAACACCTGTTTCCTGGTGAAAGTCTGGTGTTTTCTCCTTAACTTCTCCAGGACATGAACACCTGTTTCCTGGTGAAAGTCTGGTGTTTTCTCCTTAACTTCTCCAGGACATGAACACCTGTTTCCTGGTGAAAGTCCTTTGTTTTTGTAGCTAACACCCCCCTCCATGAGCTCTTATACAGCAGCAGTCAATGTGCTGCTGACAATAATAAATACGTTGAATCCACACCAATCACAGTACTTTCTGCTTTTTGTAGCTATGTGTACGAATTGTTGATTAAAAACAGCAAACAATGAATGTATGGGCGGTGATAAAACATTGCAGATTTGTTTTGAAACCAGGTCCGGCTGTATGTGGACCTGGTCCAGGTCCGATTGCGACTCAGCATCAGAGAAGATAGGAATCGTTGGAACAGGGAAGGATGAGGTTGTAGACCAGGATCGTGCTTGGTCCCTGGCAGCCTGTCTTCTGCTGTGTGGGAGTGTGTAAGGTGTGATAAATAAAATGGAGAAAGAGCTCGTGTGTGTGTTTACGTGAAGCACCAGAGCTGTTTGTTGGAGAAACGAGGCTCTGTGTCCTCCCACGGTGTTGGCACGGCGTGCCGGCTGCTGTCGCTGCTGATTTATGGCGACGTTAAAGGGAGAGGAAATAATTTTAAGCCGTGCAACAGACTCTTCCAGCTCTTATTCAAGGCTGACATCTTAATTTAAAGGGTATTTCTTTTAACCTGGACCCTATTTTCCCATGCACCCATGTTTCAGTGACTAATGTGGACCAAAACATTTGACATGGTAACCCTATAATGTAATGTAACCCTTTAGGACAGGGGTCCTCAACGTTTTTAATGCTTTAGGACCCCTTAGGACCCCTTAGGACCCTGACCCCCCCAACCCGTTAACCGGCCCTTGGACAGTCTGGCGAGGTCGGTGAGCTAAGTCTGTTCGGTGTGGTCCTTGCCGTCGTCAGTCGGGGGGCCGGCGGGCTTTGTTTTGGCCGACTTGACATGCTCGGTCGGAAGGCGGGCTCTGCCGGCAGTCGGACTCAAATGACCAACCTGATTGGTGGAGAGCTGACCCGCAAAGGAGGAGCGGGATGAGCGAGACTAGAGTCTCTCAAAAGAAAACAGAAACAAGTCTCTGTGAACTATTTTAGGAAAATATGAGATTGTATTCTGAACAAGCCGCCGTGACGGTCTGGCTTTGAATTTTCTGAGAATCCAGACCCACGTGAAGCCCCTGCCCCCCCAAACCCAGCGATTAAAACTGGCCAAAAATCCTATTGTAATTTCCTTGACATAAATAAAGACATTTGAATCACAAATTGATGCAGAAACATTGCAGGAAATGATTTGATGTGCAAAAAATGTACATTTTGCTCAAAAGTGGAGGTCTCCCCCGACCCTCCCCCGACCCTCTCACCCCCCCCAATGTTGAACCCAAAGTTACGCACTTGACTCAGAGTTAGAAACAGGAGCCTGTCAGTGATTAAAACAGCACTCTAGGGGACAGAAATGGAATATTTAAGATTTCAGCAAAGCTCCACACGGTATATCTATCCATGTGTTTTATAATTCATAGAGCGGTGCAGCTCTGAACTCGCTCTGTGTTCCAGGAACCGTCCGTCCAGTGTGACAGGAAGTCACATTCAATCAGGGGAAGAGGTGTGAATGCCTGCATGTATGTGACGAGCACACAAACGGAGACTTTCCTCTTCTTGTGCTGTCCTCTCCTTCTATTTTCTGCCAGAGCCTGTCTCTCTCTCTCTCTCTCTCTCTCTCCCATATCATGTGACATTATTCCCGAGCTGAGGGTACACTTACAGACATTAAACCTAAAGGATCGTTTCCCCCGTGCTGACCCGCGTTCTGAGACTCCCCGCATGTAGTCCACTATAAAATAATTGCATTGCACAGCTAGTTTGAGCATGCATACGATGTGTCCTTGTACCCATTTTACTCCCGTGTCCCACAATGCAACACAGTTGTCTTTTCCCGGCCGAGGAGAAGAAGAAGAAGCACTTGCAAATCTAGCAACCCGGCTAGAGACTCATACAGGTCTCTATATATATTTATATATACAGTATAGGGTCAACTGTAATGCGGGGTCGGCTGTAATGATGCAGGGTCAGCTGTAATGATGCAGGGTCGGCTGTAATGATGCAGGGTCGGTTGTGATACAGGGTCGGTTGTGATACAGGGTCGGTTGTAATGATGCAGGGTCGGCTATAATGATGCAGGGTCGGTTGTGATACAGGGTCGGTTGTAATGATGCAGGGTCGGTTGTGATACAGGGTCGGTTGTGATACAGGGTCGGTTGTGATGATGCAGGGTCGGTTGTGATACAGGGTCGGTTGTAATGATGCAGGGTCGGTTGTAATGATGCAGGGTTGGTTGTAATGATGCAGGGTCGGTTGCGATGATGCAGGGTCGGTTGTGATGCAGGGTCGGTTGTGATACAGGGTCGGTTGCGATGATGCAGGGTCGGTTGTGATGATGCCGGGTCGGTTGTGATACAGGGTCGGTTGTGATACAGGGTCGGTTGTGATGCAGGGTCGGTGGTAATGATGCAGGTCGGTTGTGATACAGGGTCGGTTGTGATGATGCAGGGTCGGTTGTAATGATGCAGGGTCGGTTGTGATACAGGGTCGGTTGTGATGCAGGGTCGGCTGTATCACGGCCCGCGACCAGATTTCATGCGGCCCGCAGCCTCGGTTTGTGAAGGACAACAGTCATATTGTAATCTTAAGCCTCGTGTTGTCTTCCCTTCAAAATAGAAAATCAACACTTTTGTTGTTGACTTTTGTTGACACATTTATGAAAACTGATATCAAACGTGTGCAAAAAACCAAATAAAATAATCCTTAGGAAAACAATCGGTGTTGCTTTGCTTCAGCAGCTCTCCCAGACTCGGGCTTGGACCACTAATATGTGTAATACTGGGTGTAATGTGTAATAACAGAGTGTAAATCGTAATTTCCCCTTGTGGGACTAATGAAGGGATACATAATCATTATTATTATTACTAATTGGCATTACACAACTCAAACTACACTCCCATTGTTTTCCTAAGTCTACCCCTGAAGCTGCAGCAGACGGGTACGTCCCAGAAACTAGAGTAACTACAGGAAACAAGCCAGATGAGGCGGATGCCATACGCGGTAATGTTACATAAAATGTATGAGGAAGTCGCTTTGGGACACGGGCGAGCATGAGGCCGGGGGGGGGGGGGGTTCGCAGTATGCTATAAGTACTCCACCACTGCTGTGTCCTGTGAAGCTTGGGGTGCAGCAGCAGGACCCGTCTCCCTGCTTCATCATCCCCGGGTCTTCCTGGGTAATCCAACGCCTTCTTTGAACTTCATATCTGCGAGGAATAAATAAACTGGGGCATCGTATCTAATTGAGAAAAATAATGAAATAAATCAGGGTTGAATCAAAGATTCAGGCTGGAGAGATGTTGCAGACGATGCAGACGTCTGTTTTCTCTGTTCTTCCACGTTGTAATGAAGCCTCGGGCATGAGATCCTTTAAATGTCTAATTTTATTGTCTCAGAGATAATTAACTGTCATTTTATTTGCAGTTTGTTTGTCTGATTTTATTTGAGATGTTGGTAATTGCGTTGACATTTTCTGTATTTTATCCCAAAGAGTTCCACTTTCATTATATAATCATTGCATGTTTCTTAGGCAACGTTCACATTGCTACGTTTTGGGATTTTAAGCCACACGAGTGTTTTTAATCTATAGTATGAGAAGTAATCTTTGTTTACACTAATGCTCCCAAACCAGGCAGGGGGGATGAGAGGGGAAAATGCAAGAGCAGGGGGAATGAGAGGGGAGAATGCCAGAGCAGGGGGAATGAGAGGGGGACACGCCAGAGCAGGGGGAATGAGAGGGGAGAATGCCAGAGCAGGGGGAATGAGAGGGGGACACGCCAGAGCAGGGGGAATGGCATATCTCTACCAGACTCCATGTAAATAATCTCTACTTTTAGCGTGTATAGAGCAGCATATCTCCACCAGACTCCATGTAAATAATCACTACTTTTAGCGTGTATAGAGCAGCATATCTCCACCAGACTCCATGTAAATAATCACTACTTTTAGCGTGTATAGAGCTGCATATCTCCACATGTAAATGGGTGAATTAAGAGTCCAACAGAAAAGATTTTACAGTATTTCATTGGCCCGGCCTGATGATTTTATTCTCCCGGTCCGGCCGCGGAGGGCGTGAGTCAGTAACACCTGTGAGGGCGTCTCATTTTCTGACAGCTTTTGTCCCTCGGGTGTCGTGAAGTATGTCAAGAGGACTGGGAGAGACAGACAGAGCTCTGCAGAGAGCGAGGCTGGCACAGTGAATGGGCAGCTGTCGGTCGATTCTGTCCAATGGGCAGCTGTCGGTCGATTCTTTCCAATGGGCGTGTGAGTAGAGTATTTGCTAATGAGAGCGAGGGTTTGATTAGTTTGTATTAGTTTGCATCATTGTCAAACACTTCACGTCGCCTCAGGGAGAAAACCATGTCACAGACCATTAGAGAGTTGCATTGTTTTATTTATGAGAGATGCAAAAATTTTTATGTTTTCATGATTCAGCTTGAAGGGTGACTATTTCCCCATGTTTTTGTGTCTGAGGGATGGGAACAACGTCTATACACGTTAAAAGTAGTGATTATTTACATGGAGTCTGGTGGAGATATGCTGCTCTATACACACTAAAAGTAGTGATTATTTACATGGAGTCTGGTGGAGATATGCTGCTCTATACACACTAAAAGTAGTGATTATTTACATGGAGTCTGGTGGGTTTGGTGATGGTGATTTCTGTTCCCTGTTAACAAAAGGATCTTACTCTTTACCTAAAAGGTCTATCTCTGTAGGGATCCATCCCATAATGTTTTCAGAAACTTAGAATAATAATCGGAGTCTGTCAGCTGCAACAACAGAACTTTTAGTGGATGCAAAGTGATGCTGAACATTTGTTCTATTGGTTACATCACAGCTCGTTTGTCTAGGTCAATACTTGACCAATTTCCAAGATTTTCTTACAGTCTCTTAGACACCAATGCAGTGGTGGTGCAAAATTAAGTAACCCTATCAAAGATTGTGCAGAGAAGACTTGTCACTTTTTCTGTTTTTGTTCTTCTACGCAGCACGGCTTCAGTTTGTTTCATCTTCCTCCCTCTCGGTACTCTTTGACTGTTGTGTTTTTCTGTTGTTTTGCAGGGAAAACGCTGACGCCGAGCTGATCCACCGGGATGCCGACAGCGAATGACAAAGAGGAGAACATCTATATTTGAATCCTCTCCTCAGTTACAAGCCCTCATCTGCAGCTTAAGTATGAAACTGACAACACAACACTGAAAACAATCCATCATCTGCCTCTTTTATCCTGTTATATCTGCTCTAATCAGGCTGTGGGCTTTGACTTTTTTGTGTGGGGGGGGGGGGGGGGGGGGGGGGGGGGGAGTTTAACTGCAGCCTCGGGGCTTTGGTCCTGTTGACCCCTGGGGGTCAGCCCTATGTTCCCACATTTCTAAGATTTGTCTTAAAATAAGGACCCAAATTGGAATTAAGGAGGATAACATCTGATACAAATTCATGATTAAGAAAATATGGGGCTTAATTTTCAAGTATAAGCAGATTGTGATTTATCAGACGCGATGTGCAGGATTTCCCCCTGGTCCCAAAAAGCTTGTTTTGAGCTAGAGACGCATTAAATTAGCATAAAAACAGATCGTAGAGAACAACACACATATGTTATTAACCCCTAGGTTAATTTTGCGCAGGAATAGTCCATTAAAGGGCCCCAAATCTGCTCACTAGTTTTATCTCCAGAGTGAGACATCTCACTAGTTTTATCTCCAGAGTGAGGCATCTCACTAGTTTTATCTCCAGAGTGAGACATCTCACTAGTTTTATCTCCAGAGTGAAACATCTCACTAGTTTTATCTCCAGAGTGAGGCATCTCACTAGTTTTATCTCCAGAGTGAGACGTCTCTCTAGTTTTATCTCCAGAGTGAGGCATCTCACTAGTTTTATCTCCAGAGTAAGACATCCCCCTTCTATCCTATTTTTGTTGGGAGCTGCACATGCTCAGTAGCTCGGTAAGATCCATCAGCTAGGTAACTTTCTCCAACTTCCTTGGAAAAGTCGTTGAATATGCTGTTTCACGACAGTATTTTAAGTAATGACAATAAAGGGTTTAAAAAAAGAGAATTTTGTCCCCCCTTTTTTTGTGCTGATCCAAAAATGTCTCTGATCCGTGACTCCAATTCAAACCGTGAGTTTTCAGCTCCATTGCACTCCTACCGGTTTATATCCGTGTTTTTGTTCTTCAGGCTGGATTCCCTGCCATGTCCAACGACAGCAGCGCCCTCGGTGTCTTGGAGCCGTCTGATTGGGCGAACACGTCCCAGTGCCCGCCCTCGGTGGGCGGCGCGACGTTCCTGATCGTGGCGTACAGCGCTGTGATCGCAATCGGCTTGCTAGGCAACGCGGGCCTGGTGTTCATCATCGCCCGGCAACAGGAGCTGCGCAACGTCACCAACATCCTGATCGCCAACCTGTCGTGCTCGGACATCCTCATGTGCGTCGTGTGTCTCCCCGTCACCGTCATTTACACGCTGATGGACCGCTGGGTCCTCGGGGAGGCCCTGTGTAAGGTGGGTGGCCACGTTTTTAATATTAACAACCCAACTGCATGACGTTGTGTCTGGAAACGCGTTGTCACGTTTCCTTTATTTTCATGACTATTTAGATAGATATGTTAGCTAGATAGATGATCACTGAAGGCATCAAAACTACAAATGAACACATGTGGAATTATGTACTTAACAAAAATATGTCTTATATTCTAGTTTCTTCAAAGTCCCCCCTCTTTGCATTTGTGATAGCGCTGCAAACCCTTGTTCTCTCAATGAGCTTCAAGAGGTAGTCACTTGAAATGGTTTCCCTCCATAGGTGGGCGTTGTCAGGGTTAATTTGTGGAATTTCTTGCCCTATTAATGGAGTTGGGACCATCAGCTGTGTTGTGCAGAAGTCAGGTTGATACACAACCGACAGCCTATTGGACGACTGGTAGAATTCATATTATGGCAAGAACCAATCAGCTGCAGGGAACCTGAATTTATTTGAATCCAAATCATGGCAGACCTGATATTGTTGCTCAAAGAATGGACATTACATCGAGATAAACCCCTTTTCCCCTGGGTCTGTGCAGGTGACTCCCTTCATCCAGTGCATGTCCGTGACCGTGTCCGTCTTCTCTCTGGTGCTGATCGCTCTGGAGCGCCACCAGCTGATCCTCCACCCCACCGGCTGGTCCCCGGCAGCCGGACACTCGTACCTGGCCGTCGGGCTGACGTGGCTGGTCGCCTGCTTCATCTCGCTGCCCTTCCTCTCCTTCAACATCCTCACCGACGACCCCTTCCAGAACATCAGCTTGCCCGCAAACCCCTTCAGGTGAAATCCTAGTCTCGCTTTGCCGGACCTTCCTCTTCAATCCTGGAGGAAGGTCTGGGTAGTCCCCACTCTAAGAAATATCTGTGTAATAATTAATGGCTGCGACTATATATTTATCCGGAAATTGTCTATAGAACTTTGCTCTGGCGGGAACTACTAGAACTGTTGGGTCCTTTTAAATTATATTGTCTAGTGTGGTCTAGACCTGCTCTACCTGTATATTATAGAGCTGTCTAGACGTGCTCTATCTGTAAGAAAGGGAAGTAGTTTTGGTGGAACATGTGTGCGTTCAGAAGTAGTTTTTTTAGTCCTGAGGAACAGGTAACCATAGTCCTCAGAAATCAGCCGCAGGTTAGAGTCCCAACACAGAGACAGAGGACGGGGATGGACATCCGGCCGAAAAGGCGACAAAAAACAACCACAAAGCGGCAAAAAAAATGGCAAAAGGCAACTACAAGGCAACGAAAAACGACTACAAGGCAACAACGTTTCTACCAATTTACATAACATTGGTAGAAATGTTGTCCGATTGGACAGATAGTCTAGCTAGCTGTCTGAATTTACCAGAGACAGAGGAAGGGGACAGACATCCGGCCGAAATAAGGAACATCTGGCGGAGATTTCTGCAGTGTTTCTGTCAATGTGGACGACTTTAAAGACGATCTCACCCACGCGGGCAGGCCTCGTTGAGCAAGCCCATCTCTGTCTTTATTAACCATCCAGCCCAAGGTAACTCCATAAATAAAGTAATACAAGTGTCTCTCACATGTTCGGTTTGTTGATATGTGTGCAATGGTTTTGAAATGTCCGTAAACCCTTGCCGATATATCTAACGTTACCCATACCTCTTACCTTAGAGCTAACATTGGCTAACATCCTGGCCAGCCAGTCCAAAAAATCAAGAAACAGAAATGATGTTTCATGACGTGGTTTGTTGTCTGCCATTGACTGATCACATTATACCAACGAGTTACACATGCCGAAAGTAAATTTCGGTTATGTATTGGTATGGCTATCGCCTCGAAAGGGATGTCCGCTCTCCCGAATATTACTTCCTTATGACACATTGGTCACGGTAACCGATGACGGCACAGGCCCTCCTATGATTGGTCACTTTCAAGGCTGTTCATAATTTATATTTCACCATGTCAGCAGTACGATGCTCCCCGACCCAGAGACGCTCATAATAACCACATGACAGGGCAGCCATATAACAGTTTATACTAAGTATTAAATGCATTGTATGAACAGTATCTGTAGACTGTATGAATGCTACAAAGGAAATATGCCTTGCAGAGCAGAAGTGTGTATGGTAATTGTGGGTTTAGTTTATCATCCGCATGCTTTGAAACTTAATCCCTCGGGTGCTTATCAGCCCTCGGATGAGGAACAATCAATTCATTGTTTTTTCTCTCTCTCTCTCTCTCTCTCTCTCTTTCTCTCTCCCTCTCTCTCTCTCATTTGACATGCTCACATAGAATCAAAGGATCCATACAGAGATAGACCTTTAGTTAAAGAGTAAGATCCTTTTAATTTAACAGGAAACAGCCCCAACATCACCATCACCAAGTAGATGGTAGTTTTATTTAGTTTCTGTCCAGTTTGAATAAAGTATGTTTTATAATGATTAAAAGTAGTGATTATTTACATGGAGTCTGGTGGGTTTGGTGATGTTGGGGCTGTTTCATGTTAAACTAAAAGGATCTCCCTCTTTAACTTAAAGGTCTATCTCTGTAGGGATCCTTTCATAATGTTTTCAGACACTTAGAATAATAATGAGAGTCTGTCAGCGACAACAACACAACTGTTAGTGGACGCTAACGTCTCTTTTAATACTGGACCAATTTAAAGAGTGTTGTTCCACTCTGTCACTTAGACATAAAAACATGGGGAACTAGTCACCCTGCAAGCGCACACAATCATTAAAACATTCAAAATGTCACATCTCTCATGAACAAAACAATGCATGCAAATTTGTCCTTCACTCTCTAATGTGACATGTTTTCTCCATGAGGCAGCTGATGAGGACGCAGCCATGTTTCTGCATCTTATCTACCGATTAAAACACTAATTAAATAATCTGAGCCTGTCAGCCACCGATGCCACTAAACACCTGTGTGTGTGTGTGTGTGTGTGTGTGTGTGTGTGTGTGTGTGTGTGTCTTTCCTCAGGGACCATCTTATCTGCATGGAGCTGTGGCCGTCAGATAAGCATCGTCTGGCCTACACCACCTCGCTGCTGCTCTTCCAGTACTGCCTGCCTCTGCTGCTGGTGCTCCTCTGCTACCTCCGCATCTTCCTCCGCCTCAGGCGACGCAGGTCATTTCACTTATCTATCGAGCATGGTTGTTTCAGTCATTTTTTCCATCCATCCATCTTCATCCGCTTATCCGGTATCGGGTCGTGGTGGCAGCAGCTCCTGCAGGAGACCCAAAATTTCCCTTTCCTGAGCCAATTTTTATCTGGTTTTTAGACCTGTTTCCTGGTGAAAGTCTTGTGTTTTCTCCTTAACTTCTCCAGGACATGAACACCTGTTTCCTGGTGAAAGTCTGGTGTTTTCTCCTTAACTTCTCCAGGACATGAACACCTGTTTCCTGGTGAAAATCTTTTTCATCAAACTGCAGTTTTTGCAAGTTGTCGCTTATTTATTGCATGAAATTACATAAATATCCTGCATATTGCATCGCATTATTTAAGAAAACGCAGATTTTTGCAACAATCACAAAAACACAGATTTTTACCTCCAGAACCATACCGTTGAGCTCTATTGTGTCGTAGTTGTTGTGATATTTCACGGTGTGTTGTCTGCTGTGTGTTGCAGGGACATGCTGGAGCGCAGCCGGAGGACTCAGGGCGCCCAGAGGATCAACACTATGCTGGTCGCCATCGTCGTAGCCTTCGCTCTGTGCTGGCTGCCGCTCAACGTCTTCAACACGCTGTTCGACTGGCACCACCAGGCGCTGCCCGACTGCCAGCACGACGCAGTCTTCTCCGCCTGCCACCTCATGGCGATGGCCTCCACCTGCATCAACCCCGTGGTGTACGGCTTCCTCAACAGCAACTTCCAGAGGGAGCTGAAGCTAACGGTGCAGCGCTGCCAGTGTTGCCACCGCGCGGCGGAGAGCTACGAGAGCTTTCCGCTGTCCACCGTGGGCAGCGAAGGCATCACGAAGGCCACCTCGCTCAACAGGATGGGATCGGTGTGCGTTCCCTCGCCCAGACTGGAGATCAGCTCAACATTACCTGCCAAAACAATACCAGCTAACACCTGTTAGCACCTGTTTTCTGACATTTGTCTGCCAGGCACATGGCTTACGAGTGGCTGAAAGCTCTGACTCGAACAGTACTACAACTTTACTTTCCATACATTCCTGCCAGAGTAAAGGAGCTTTGTTTGAGTCGGGCTGGCTGTTCAGGGCAGGAAAGAATGAAGATGATGCAGCTTCAAGTCCAAAAAACAAGAAGCACAATCTTGTAAATTGATGTTAATGGATGTATAATAAGACCTGGATACAGAGGCAGAGCCCCGTTTGATCCAATGAATGACAAACTCAAACACCTGTTTCCTGGTGAAAGTCTTGTGTTTTCTCCTTAACTTCTCCAGGACATGAACACCTGTTTCCTGGTGAAAGTCTTGTGTTTTCTCCTTTTCTTCTTCCAGGACAGAAACTCTGCTTCCCAGCTTGAAACCCCGGTGTTTTAGGACCCAAACATCCACCCGGACCTCCGGCTGCTCTGCG
This sequence comes from Etheostoma cragini, assembly GCF_013103735.1. Classification (NCBI taxonomy): domain Eukaryota; kingdom Metazoa; phylum Chordata; class Actinopteri; order Perciformes; family Percidae; genus Etheostoma; species Etheostoma cragini. The sequence continues at coordinate 24,279,591 of NC_048422.1, read as the reverse complement.
GCACATGAAGCCAAAAAAGATTACACTTACTTGTAAAAACAGGCCTGTTTAGCGCTCCGCTAACTTGAACCGGGATTAAATCATTTAATCTTCTAGACTTTCCAAAAGTTAACGGGCCGAATGGATCAGATTCAGATTCTAAAACGAGTCCCCTGTCTGGGTCCGTGACGATCCAAAAACCACATACACTGAGTTACAGACGTCTCTTTTATGTGCTACATACCACCACGACCACGGCAGTCATGCTTCACACAAAAGAGAAGAGACAAAGAGACAACTGTGTATTTGTATTGCAGACAGAGTAGGTTAGTTTTGCTGTTATAATACATACAGTGTGATAAGAAAAATATGTCAGGAACAAAGTGTATTATAAAGTATTTTACAGGAAAGGATGTTCTGTTTTAACCGGTTTGATTACTGTTGAAAACATAAACTTGGACAGACAACACATTCAATGCTTTTTATGACATTTAACACTACGTAACACTAACTTATTAACTTTAGTTTTACAGTTATTTTTGGAATTTCTGGTCAATAAACCTCATTTATAGTAAATTATACCTGATGTTTGAGTTAGAAAAGCAGAAATTAGGAATTATTGAGACTAAAATTAAAGGAATGGATGTTGATGATAATCACAGACTGGAATATGTAAACTTTTACTCAATACTATTTCAAAACACTTCAATTTGTTAAAAAGAACCTTGATATAGAAAAACGGGTCAATTTGAACCGAGGACAACATGAGGGTCAACCCAACATAACAATGTAGTTAGCTAATTATTTGCTAACTCCTAGCATCGCTGGTAACCCAAGCTACTACGGTGAACACGCTAACATCTGCAGCTTACGGAAAAAGCACAAACACATTCCTTAAACCCAACGTCCCAAACTTTTCAGACATCGCTGAACTCAGAGCTGAGCCTGTTCACCGACCTGTTTGGTGATTTGGCATTTGACTGACCAGAAAACTTGGGAAATGTAGGACCGACACAAAAATGAAGAAGAAAAACAAAATGTAAGCCGCTTGTCGACATACGTGTGTTTTATATGTATGTTGTAAATTATATTCTAATCGTGAACACTGTCGATGAGCATGCCTAAGTGAGCTTTGTGAACGTGTGGTGAAGGCATCTACTAATATCTATTATCAGTGGACGAGTTATAAAAACAACAAAGTCTACGAGAGAAGAGATTGTTGTTGATGCCACTCAGCCTTACTGCGTTTCTCTGAATGAGAGGAAAGTTTCCAGGAATGTTATGAATACTGAGGGCTCGGTACGTCTTGTAGCAGTTTCCAGACCTTTTAAATTAATAAAGGCATATTTTCAAGGTCAGACTTTGTTGTTGAAGCTCTGGGTCGAGCCCCAAAATCTGAAAATGTTCTCCCAGCTCATTGTTGATGAAACTGTGATTTTGAAAAACAACATAAAAACGTGTCTTGAAGTTCAGTTTGTCGTTGCAATTTTATTAAATATATTGTCTGTTTCCATTAGAAATTTAAGTTTTTCCATTGTAGCATTCAGTGTAGGAGTTCGTGAGGTTTTCGTCTTCTATTTCATTATTTTAAAGTGTCCATATTATGTAAATATCACTTTTTCTGGGATTTGGGGGTTATCTTGTGTCTCTGGTGTGTCCACATGCATACACACTTGATACAAACCCATCCATGGTGTTTTGAGAGCGATCCAGTTTCTAAATGTCCTCTGACCCGGTTCCTGAATGTCCTCTGATCCGGTTTCTGAATGTCCTCTGATCCGGTTTCTGAATGTCCTCTGATCCGGTTTCTGAATGTCCTCTGACCCGGTTCCTGAATGTCCTCTGACCCGGTTCCTGAATGTCCTCTGACCCGGTTCCTGAATGTCCTCTGATCCGGTTTCTGAGTGTCCTCTGATCCGGTTTCTGAATGTCCTCTGTATTCAGTCTCCGGGTGAGCTGTCCAACATCTGCACGGGTTTCCACGATGTGTGTGTGTGTGTGTGTGTGTCTGCTCATTGAATCGTGGGTCGGCCTCAGACAGTGCGGCTGATTGAATCCCGGCCTCCAGCTGCACGGCGGCGGCACACCGGCTTCCTGCTTCCTGTTTCTTCTCACACACAGATTGAATTACCTGTCGCTCTAATGGAGCCTGCCGGATCCAAACCTGAGTCCAGGTGGACCCAGGAGGTCAAAGAGGGCCATGCATATGCATCAAGTACTTCAATAATCTACCAACACTCACTGGGAAGTAGGAAACACTCATTTACTCACTCAACATTGTTTTGGGGTTGACACAATAGGATACATACATACATGCATAGATACATACAAACATGCAGACGTTCAGCATTTGAAGAGATGCCGTCGTGGTTTGGTAATAACTCCTAAGCCTCTCCAGTTCAGATCCAACCATCCTCGATAAGAGATGACCTGATAAGAGGCCACGTTGCTCTGAGATAAAGAAACCGTGCAGAGCGTCATCAAACAGTAGCAACATCTCCAGCTGCCCTGTGTGATTTCCCCCGGGTGGGAAGATAAGCCCTCTGCCCCTCATCCCTCCAAATCTCACTTAGGAGAATTACTGGGGTTCTTTTCTGGTGAAATCCTGCAGCAGCCCGGCCGGCCAACAGGCCTCCGTCTCTGCAGGAGAAGCCCAGAGACTGGGATTGTTACCTGCACGCTGAAGACGACTCTGCCTTTTCGCCGCTTTTTTATCGCCGCCTTTTAATCGCCGCCTTTTTATCGCCGCCTTTTTATAGCCGCCTTTTTATCGCTTTGTAGCCACCGTTTCTTTGCCTTTTTGCCACTTTTGTGGTGTTTTCGCCGCCTATTTGAAGCCCAAGACGATTGTGATTGGTTTAAAGAAATGCCAATAAACAAGAGCATGTTTCTCTCCCATCCAGAATGCTGTGTGGACTAGACCAGACCCTCCTCCACAGGGCTGTGGAGGAGGGTCTGGCTGTGCAAGACTGTGTTGGTGGAGATGTTCCACTCTGTGACCTGAATGCATGCTGATGCAGGTGTTCAAAGAGTCGAGCACATTTCATGCCAGCCTGTTGAAACGCTTCTTCACTCAGAGTGTGTGTGTGTGTGTGTGTGTGTGTGTGTGTGTGTGTGTGTGTGTCTTTATGTCATCACAGGTAACCAAGGAAACTGGGGAGAATGGGGGAAGACGGTGCACCGGTGCGTCCCTGTGTGGAGGCAGAATAAAGCAGAAATGTACCTTTCCCTTTAGAGCTTCTCCTCTCAAGCTTATCTTTATTTAATCGGCTCCCGCTGCGCTTCTTGTCCGATTTAATTCTGAAACATAAATCCTAGAAGCTTTGGCTTTGTATGTTTTTGTGTGGTGGTTAAATGTCCTCCGTTCGTCTGCGTGAAGATTCTTTTTATAAATCAAACTAATGCTAATTTATGCGCAGCGAGTCACCCGAAGCCGAGCCCAGCGAATCTCTCGTCAGTTCAGTCCCGCTGTGTTCTTCATCCGACGTGTTGTTGTGTTGCATTGTGCAAGCTGCCCCCCCCCCCCCATCCACACTTTGAACAGCTTGTGTGAAATAAAAAGACAAATCTTATCTTATCTCTGTGTACTTGTCATGTTGAATCACAGGGACAAAAAACATAATAACAGAAACACAAACTGCAGCCCAAAATAATCTCTGCAACTGTCTGACCTTCATGCAGGACAATTTTCTGTGGGACAGTGTTTTAGTCTCAGCAGGCGTCCCTCTTAAAGTGGACACTGTTTTAGATGCTGTTAGACTGACATCTGGTGGGGACCAATCAGACTGCAGCGCTGTCTTCACCCTTCATTAAAGGTCCCATGACATGCTTCTCTTTGGATGCTCTTATATAGACCTTCATTTTATCCAGATGGTAAATCTGTAAATGCATCCGTCTCCAAGATAATCTGAAATGTAAATGTAGACATTAGTTAAGTGATGACATGTCCATGTGGGGCGCTGGTGTTCAGGCTGATAGAAACCTTTTCTAAGGAACATGCAGTGTTCATCGGACTCGTGGAGGTTTCTTAGGACCGGACTCCTTGGATCTAGGATGAGGACTTTCTTGAAATGGGCTTCTCTGCTGGCCTTGCCCTGGATCCGCTGTCTGACGGGAACTCGACTGCTTGTTAGAGCTGTTTGTCACTGCACAACACATTGGGACATAGGAACACGTCCCAGGGCGCAATACCACAGAGGAAAAACAGGAATGGGGGGGCAAACAATACATGCAGAAATAGACACACAGACAGACACAAACAAAAGAAAAGGCTACAGTGGTGACCCCAAGGACTTAGCAGTGCTGAGTCAAGTCTCCAGAGTCTCCCCGGGGCTCCACCCACTCGAGCCGCACGTGACACCCAAAACAGAAAGGATCCATGAACTAACAGATAGGTCATGAAGTGGCGTCCAAGGGGTTGCAATCATTCTCTTAGCAGCTGTAAGTCCAGCAAACACAGCACGTTTTTTCAGCCTTAGAGAGCTGGAAGGCTGACAGGTCCTTCAGAATCAGAACATTGACAGTAACATTAATCAAGGCGGACATTTGTTCAAACTGTTGGCAAAGAGAACGTCATGGAGGGGCCACGGCTCTGTCATAGCCCTCTCTAAGGTACGCCAGCAGACAGACA
>NC_048422.1:24273712-24274882 GCF_013103735.1 Etheostoma cragini | reverse complement strand
TTATGTATAATCCAGATGTTTTCTCTAAATGGGTTTTTCTCAGACTGAGCCAAAAATCTCCACTTCAGCAGCACTTCCATGCACCCAACTTTCAGGTGTTTTTATGGCTGTTGCCACCATATTGTGATTGATGCAGTGATAAAAGGAGATCTCCAACATCCTGTCTGGAAAAACCTTTGACTCTAATATGTCAACAACATAAAAGAAGAATTTAGAACCTTTACAATGTTCAGATGTCTCTTCTGGAAATGTCTGTCTCTGTCTCTGTGTGTCTCTGTCTGTATGTCTCCCTTTGTGTCTCTGTCTCTGTCTGTCTCTGTGTGTCTCTGCAGATCAACCCCTCCCAGCACAGCTGTGAACCTGCAGACACACCTGTCCGACCATATATGGACTTCCCTCTGCAGGTAAAATAACAGATCTCAACTGAGCTCATTGAGAGCTTGTTGATAAAAGCCAAAAAAATAAGAAAAACCAACACAAAACGTGTAAAAACATGAAAAATAGAATGACAACAATCAGCTGTCAGCAACAAACATGGAGACTAAATAAGACGAAGAGTTAAAACTCAGAATTTTACCCTTAAATGACTTCTGTCTGTTTCACTTTACACAACTCAGCAGAGGCTACAGAAGTTTCAAACCAATAAAACGCTAGTCCAGCATAGAGGGGCTGAGTGAACGTGGTCTGGACTCTGTGGAGGAGAGTCATGGTTTCTGAGACGCTGTAGAAGGACAGAATACCTGCACTGTGATCCAGGTACACTCCTACTCTGGAGGCCCCAGGACCTGAGACGGGGGTTTTGACATTGTTGGACCAAACTGTATAACTGTTGTTGTCACAATCTAACGCCCAAGATTTGTCATTTCGTCCAAATACACATTCATTTGACCCCCCCACTCTCCTGATGTTCTTGTATGCGACTGCTACATAAACTCCTCTCTCTCTCCTCTCCACCTCCCAGTAACAACGTCCAGTCAGACTCTCTCTACTCAGGACCTGAGGCCACCAAATGAATCTGTCTGGGTGACTAGAATAAGACTGTCGTTCCCACATTAATTTTGCTTTCCTGTTCCCCTTAGATAATAACAACCATGTGTTTGCTGTGTTTGGATCCAGTGTGATTTCACGTGAATATTGTAAGAATCCAGCTCTGGTCTTGGGCTCTGGTTG
>NC_048422.1:24271645-24273612 GCF_013103735.1 Etheostoma cragini | reverse complement strand
ACTGTTGGCAAAGAGAACGTCATGGAGGGGCCACGGCTCTGTCATAGCCCTCTCTAAGGTACGCCAGCAGACAGACACATCTGGGCTAAACCAAGTAAGGAGGGGTCTTAACGCAAAGGACCAGAACTAATGTTTAAAGTTGGGAAGTGAAAGGCCACCAATCTCTCTCCTCTTCTTTAAAGTAGACATCTTAAGTCGCGGCTGCTTGCCTTTCCAGATAAATGAGCTTGAACCGACATCGGGAGACCTTTCCATATCCTTCAAAACACTGTTCAGAGCAACAGAATAGTTCTGTTTAGTGATCTGGTTATAAGCAGGGGAAGACCTCAATGCCTAAACATTTAAACTGCTTTACAATGTGGATGTCGTCAGAGATGGTTGAGCAGCGGGCAGACTCATTTAAATGAAGCAGTGCAGACTTTGACCAGTTAATTTTAAAGCCTGATGAGCTTCCATGCTCCTCGCATAATGATAGAAGGTGAGGAAGAGCCTGAGAGGGGTTCTCTAAAAAGACCAAAACATCAAATAACATCAAATAATGAGAGGTGATGCTGTGTACTACGAATGCATAATGGTGACACCCTAATGGACTGGCGAATGGCTTGAGCCAGCGGCTCTAGAGAGAGGACATATAGTGCAGGACTCAAGGGGCAACCTTGGCGTGAAGATCTAGAGACTGTAAATAAAGAGGAGGACGAGGGTCCGGTTAAGACTCGGGCTGAGGGGTTAGAATACAAAGTCTTAATCAAACCAATGAATGTTCTACCGAAGCCCATCACCTCTAAGACTGACCATAGAAACGGCCACTCAAGTCTGTCAAAGGCTTTCATTGCATCAAGGGAAAGAAGTGACATCGGGGTCTTACTGTCGTCCGCGCATCAACGATGTGGAGAAAGCGTCTAAAATTATCTGCTGCTAGTCTCTGTTTTATGAATCCTGTTTGGTCAGAGTTCACTAATTTAGACATATGGCACTCCAAACGGCGGGCTAGGAGCTTTGCAGAGATGTTTATGTCATTGTTAAGCAGGCTCAGAGGTCGATAGCTAGAACACTCTGTAGGATCCTTATCCTTTTTCAGGAGTAAGGAAATCAAGGCTGTGTTAACATCCCTTGAGAACTCACCCTTTTCAATAGAGAAGATAATTATGTCGAGAAGGAAAGGGCCAGCTGTTCCTAAAACGTTGCATAGAATTCAGGGGGAATCCCTTCAAAACCTGGTGATTTTCCTTTTAGCATGTTCTGTACTGCCAGTCTTAATTCCCCAATAGCAAATAAACTGTCCAACTAGCTGATTCCTCTGCTGATGTCTGAGGAGAGTCAAGCTGATTTAACCAGCTGTCACAGGGAGACTTATCCAACGTAGAATCTAACAAGAGTTTACCTCTTAAAAGCTGAAGTCAGCGGTTTATAAATGAGAAATGATCTCTGTTGGAAACAAGTGGAGCTGCGTTCCTCATCACAAACTCTTTCTTTTTACTTTTAGTACAAACTGCAGCTGCTCTTACAAAGTACATCCTGCTGCCTGCAGTCCAGTCTGCAGACCGTCGGGACATCAGACTCTGGGATAACATCACACCTTGAACTTTGAGCCTCTTGCTCAGATATGCTGCACAGAGGATTGTGGGTAAGCAATCACGCTGGCTTGTATACTGCACAATGTGACCGGGTGCATTAGGACATTTTTGGCCTACTGCATTTGATATACTATGTACTGGGACATATGAAATCTTCCTCTGTCATACTAATGGTAGTATGGGTGTTGCAACACAGCCAGTCTCTCTTGCAAAGCGCTCCTCTTCCAGGAATGAATCAGAACTTGACGACCCCCCCCTCCTCTTCCTGCTCTCACACACAGCCAGCTCCACTCTGAGCACACATTTCCTTGTTCCCTCCCCTTCAGAGCTCCAGTTTGCAGATGGGTGGAGCAGCATGCTGGGGAAGTACAACAGCGTATCACATGATGTTTT
>NC_048422.1:24257974-24271545 GCF_013103735.1 Etheostoma cragini | reverse complement strand
TGAAAACCCCAAAACACAAAGCTAAAATATATGTACTGCTTGAAGTGTGCTATGTAACCCATGATATATATTGTTTTGATGTATGTATGAACTAAGTATTAGAAACAGCTAAAACTATTTAATAGGCGTTGGGTGTGACCTTTAAGTGTGCTAGGGGTCACACCCATGTGGACTCTCGTTAGCGGGGCTTACCCACTTACCGGGTTTCTTTTCTATTCTCTGGATTTTGACACTTTCTGCCTTTAGGGCAGGAAGCGAAAAGATGATTTCTGTATTTTGTTCTTGCTTATGATTATTCACTAAAGAATAAAACCACCTGAGCTTGTTGTGAGCTAGGGGACCAAAAAGATTTGTGTTCCTTGATTTTAGTCATTTAATTTCTGCAGCGTACGATGGCAGCTTTTCAGTTGGTACGTTTGTGTCTGACGCTACTTTAGGTGCGTTTGATACTGTCAGAGTACAAAGAAGGATTTGCATGAGATCGAAGGGTTTTATGGTATTTCTGTGTCTGTTTCCCTACGTAAAGCTGAGCTAAAGGCTTTTGTCTCCGATGGTCTGGTTAGTGAGGGGGGTTTCTCTGTATCTGTATCCGTGTGCGGCCCTGATCTGGCGGTGAGTGCCCCTGCTGTGACGGATCGAACCTCATCTGAACACATGGCGGTAGTTTTAATTTCGAGCTTCACCGTGCTTGTGAATTGACAAAGCAGAACATGTCTGTGGCTCAACCAACGAGGAAAAGATGGTTTGATTCAGATGCTAAAAGTAGATATTTTAGTCCAAGTGATAAGGCTTTGGTATTATTGCCCATTCTTGGTCTCCATGACTACACAGAAGGTACCCCCCCCCCCCGAAGATAACAGTGCTAAGGATCAGCGGTAGCATGTTTAATATCTCTTTAAATGCATATAAATACTTGAGAAGTAATGCACGTTTGATATCCACGTGTGTTTGACCCGTTCCATGGGCCGACAATCGGAGACAAGTGTTTTTTGTTTTTTAAAGATTATTTTGGGGCATTTAAGTCCTTTAGAAACAGGACAGATGAAGACATGAAAGGGGAAGGGGGGGGGGACTGACATGGAGCAAAGGGCCGCAGGTCGGAGTCCAACCCGGACCGCTGCATTGAGGAATAAAAGAGTGTCCAAACTTCAGTGTTTTCAGCATTTTACTCAGATTCAGCATGAGGATGTGGTCAGTCTAATAACTTCTTATTTCTCTCTGTTTCAAGATGTGATGACTAGAACCCATGTGCTGCAGCATGACATTGATTCGGGCGGTTTGCAGCCAATAGAGCAGCATCCCTACCGAGTCCATCCCATCACGCACCTCCATTAATAACAGCAGGTTCATTATTTTGGAGTATGGCGGTGTGGAGCCTAGCTCTAGTCCGTGGAGTTGGCCGTGTCTCCTAGCTGAGAACTCAGATAGCTCGGACCGATTCTGCACAATTTTCAAAAGGTGAATGGGGTCAAGAGGCCAGTGTTGGTAGGGTTTAGACTCAATTATTGGCAAATTATCAAGGTTAGGTGTACACCACGCTCTAAAGAGGGAGATCTTCACAGGTCCAGAGCACATGCTGAACCTACGACACATGTTTGCGGAGCATACGGCTTCCCACGCTGCCGATAGATATCCTTATCAGAAAGGTCATTTGCAATAATATGGCCCCAAGATGTAATCTCACTGCACACCATAAGTGCAGTGCCAGACAGATAGAAGTCAGGGAAGGCTGACTCTCTGTCTTCTATATTTCTGATTATCATGGTCTTTCTCTTTTTAGCATTGTATTTTCATATAATTTCGTCCCTGACCCCTGGCTGGCGTTTGTGGGTCCTGGCGGCCGGCATTCCTGGGCCTCAGTTGGCGGTCGGCGTCCCTGACCCCCCTGCTGGCGTCTTGCCCCCTGCTTCCCCTTGGCACTGGTTCCCGTGGTTCATCCGACACTGGTTGCTGGGGTTCCCTTTGGGGTTCCCCTGGAACCAGTCACCCCAGACCCAGTTCCCTGGTTCCCCTCGGTCATGGTTCCCGGGGACCCTCTGGTTCCTGGTTCCCGGGATTCCCCTCAGGGTTCCCCGGGTCCCAGTTCCACAAGGATCCCGGCCCGAATATTTTAGGTTCCCTTGGCTCGAGTCTTCTAGATTCCCTTGGTCCCGGTTTCCCCATTCATCTCCCCATTCCCGTCACTGTGCCTGTCTCCATTTCCGTCCCCGTCACTGTGTCCCTTTCCTTTCCTGTCTCTTTGCCTTTTTGTTTCTGTGTTGGTCTCAGTTCCTGTCACCATTCCAGTCCCTGTCTCCGTCCCTATCTTCCTCCATAACCCAGTGTCTGTTTCGTCCCGTCTGTGTCCAAGCCTGTTCCGTCTGAATCCTGTCTTCAGTCCCTTTCTAGTTTCCTTCATGCCCTTTCTTCGTGCCCCTCTCTCGTGCCCTCCCTCATGCCCTCTCTTGTGCTCTAATGCTCTCGTGCCTTTCTCTCGTGCCCCTCCCGTATCTGCTCTCTCGTCCCCTTTCTCATCTCCTTCTCGTGTCTCGTGCCCTCTCTCGTTTCCTCTTTTGTTCACCCTCTTGTCTCCTCTCTCGCTCGCTCCCTCTCTCACCTTCTGGTCTCCTCTCTCGCATTCTCTCTCATTTCCTCTCTCACTCTCTCTATCTCTCGTTTCATCCTCTTGCTCGCACTCTTGTTCCCTCTCTCGCTCCCTCTCTCGTTTCCTTTCTCGCTCCCTCTCTCATTTCCTCTCTTGTTCACCCTCTCGTCTCGTCTCTCGTTTTCTCTCTCGTTTGCCCTCTTGTCTCTTCTCTGGCTCCCTCTCTTGCTTTCCCTCTCTCGCTTGCCCTCTCGTTTTCTCGCTCCTCCCCTCTTGTTTGTCCTCTTTCTTTCTCCCTCGTTTGCTCTTTGCTCCGTCTCTCGCTCTCTCTCTTGCCCTCTCCAGTTCTGGTGCCCCTTATCCCTTGTCTTTGCTCCACTGTGCCCTCGTACCCCAGTGCTCCTTGTTCTCCTATGCCTCTGTCCCTTGTGCGCTTGGTTCCTCAGTGTCCTTGGAACTTGTACCCTTGCTCCGTTGGCTTCCGTGTGCCCTGTCCCCAGTTCCCACTCTCTCTGGTGTCTTTATCACGTTTTGGCCCCTGTGCACTAAAATGTACACATATTGCATACTTATTGCTACACTTTTTATATAAAATTGCTCAACGTGATAACGATATTGACACAATACATAATGCACCTAAATCCTTGATATAAAGCAGTTTCTTCTGTAATTCTGTCTGTAAATGTCCAACTCTTTCCCTGAAGTGGTAATGACTGTAAAACCTGTTTTTATGTTCAGCAGACAAGCGCTGAGTCATCTGAAGAAACACACCTGAGGGAGACGTGCAGAGAGACTGCATTGTGTTGTTTCCCAGCACAGAGGGACAAGGACAAAGTTACGTAACGCTGCGAGACGTAGACCCACGGGATCCTTCCACAGGTAACAGCCTGCAGAGGGAAGTCCATATATGGTCGGACAGGTGTGTCTGCAGGTTCACAGCTGTGCTGGGAAGGGTTGACCTGCAGAGAAAGAGACAGGCAGAGACACACAGAGACACACAGAGACACACAGAGAGATGCAGAGACAGAGACACAAACTCAGACACAGAGACACACAGACACACTTTTTATAACCCCTCCCTGTGTTTATTAAGGACAATAAAGCTGAACCTTAAAAAACGGTGAGACATTCATACCGTAAATCAGACTACTATGTGTGGGGACATATTAAATCTTACCCTGTCAACAAACCCAGTCTCTATCTAAAACTGCTCCTCGTCAAGGAATTAAGCAGAACTCGATGACCCCTCCCTCCTCCAGCTGCTCTTACAAAGTTCATCCTTCTTCCTGCAGTCCAGTCTGCAGACAGTCAGGACATCAGACTCTGTGATATCATCACACCTTGAACTTTGAGCCTCTTGCTCATATATGCTGCACAGAGGATTGTGGGTCAGAAATCACGCTGGCTTGTATACTGCACAATGTGACCGGGTACATAGGATGACTGTAAGTCAGACTACTTTTTTTTTTCCTGTCATACTAATGGTAGTATGGGTATGTAACACACCCAGTATCTCGCTCAAACTGCTCCTCGTCCAGGAATGCAGCAGAACTTGATTACTCCTCTCAATCACATGATGTTTTTACATCAGAGCTCAGACTAGTCTCACTTCTCAGGAAGTGAGACTCAGACAGTCGTCACTGAGCGAGAGTTGAGATGGCGCAGAGAGGATTTCAGCTGGACCGGGAAACCTTCTCTTGTTTCATCTGTCTGGATCTACTGAACGATCCGGTCACTAGTCCCTGTGGACACAACTACTGCATGAACTGTATTAAAAGCCACTGGGATGGAGAGGATGGTAAGTACAGCTACAGCTGTCCTCAGTGCAGGAAGACATTCACACCGAGGCCTGTCCTGCTGAAAAACACCATGTTGGCAGATTTAGTGGAGGAGCTGAAGAAGATTGGACTCCAAGCTGCTCCTGCTGATCACTGCTATGCTGGAGCTGAAGATGTGGCCTGTGATGTCTGCACCGGGAGGAAACTCAAAGCCATCAAGTCCTGTCTGCAATGTCTGGCTTCTTACTGTGAGAAACACCTTCAGCCTCATTATGAATCAGAGACATTCAAGAAACACAAGCTGGTGGAACCGTCCAAGAAGCTCCAGGAGAACGTCTGCTCTTGTCATGATGAGGTGATGAAGATGTTCTGCCGTACTGATCAGCAGCTTATCTGTTATCTCTGCTCTGTGGATGAACATAGAGGCCACGACACAGTCTCAGCTGCAGCAGAGAGAGCTGAGAGGCAGAGAGAGCTCAAGGGGAGTCAACTCAACATCCAGCAGAGAATCCAGGACCGAGAGAAAGATGTGAAGCTGCTTCAACAGCAGGCGGAGGCCATCAATCTCTCTGCTGATAAAGCAGTGGAGGACAGCGAGAAGATCTTCACTGAGCTGATCCGTCTCCTGGAGAAAAGAAGCTCTGATGTGAAGCAGCAGGTCAGATCCCAGCAGGAAAGGGAAGTGAGTCGAGTCCGAGAGCTTCAGGAGAAGCTGGAGCAGGAGATCACTGAGCTGAAGAGGAAAGACGCTGAGCTGAAGAAGCTCTCACACACAGAGGACCACAACCAGTTTCTACACAACTACCCCTCACTGGCACCACTCAGCCAATCAGCATCCAGCATCCAGATCCGTCCTCTGAGCTGCTTTGAGGACGTGACAGCTGCCGTGTCGGAGCTCAGAGATCAACTACAGGACGTCCTGAGAGAGAAGAGGACAAACGTCTCACTGACAGGGACTGAAGTGGACGTTTTACTGCCTCAACCAGAGCCCAAGACCAGAGCTGGATTCTTACAATATTCACGTGAAATCACACTGGATCCAAACACAGCACACACATATCTGTTATTATCTGAGGGGAACAGGAAAGCAACGTTAATGAGTCAACAACAGTCTTATTCTAGTCACCCAGGCAGATTCACTGACTGGTATCAGGTCCTGAGTAGAGAGAGTCTGATTGGACGTTGTTACTGGGAGGTGGAGATGAGAGGAGGAGTTTATGTAGCAGTCGCATACAAGAACATCAGGAGAGCGGGGGGGTATGAGTGTGGATTTGGACTAAATGACAAATCTTGCGCGTTAGAATGTAACAACAACAGTTATACATTTTGGTCCAACGATGTCCAGACTCCCGTCTCAGGTCCTGGGTCCTCCAGAGTAGGAGTGTACCTGGATCACAGTGCAGGTATTCTGTCCTTCTACAGCGTCTCTGAAACCATGACTCTCCTCCACAGAGTCCAGACCACGTTCACTCAGCCCCTCTATGCAGGACTAAAGCTTTATTGGTCTCTTGGAGCCTCTGCTGAGTTGTGTAAAGTGAAATAGACAGAAGTCATTTAAGGGTTAACTCTTCGTCTTATTTAGTCTCCATGTTTGTTGCTGACAGCTGATTGTTGTCTTTCTATGTTTTATGTTTGTCATGTGTTTCCACATTTTGTGTTGGTTTTTATTTTTTTGACTTTCATCAACAAGCTCTCAGTGAGCGCAGTTGAGATCTGTTATTTTATCTGCAGAGGTAAGTCCATATATGGTGGGACAGGTGTGTCTGCAGGTTCACAGCTGTGCTGGGAGGGGTTGACCTGCAGAGACACACAGACACACAGAGAGAGAGACACATTTCCAGAAGAGAAATGTGAACATTGTAAAGGTTCTAAATTCTTCTTTTATGTTGTTCACATATGGCGTTTTTCCACTGCTGGTAACAGCTCGACTCGACACGACGCAGTCTGCGTCCGTTTTTCCTGCTGAAGCCCCTGTTGCTGCTGCTGCCCTTGCTGCTAATGTGCATCCCCCTCCTGCTGCTACTAGTGCAGTTGCTCCTGCTGCTAGTGCTGCTGCCCCTACTGCTGCTGCTGCTAGTGCAGGTGCTCCTACTCCTGCTGCTAGTGCAGTTACTCCTGCTGCTCCTGCTGCTGCTGCTGCTAGTGCAGCTGCTTCTACTCCTGCTGCTAGTGCAGTTACTCCTGCTGCTCCTGCCCCTGCTGCTCCTACTGCTGCTGCTTCTGCTAATGCTGCTCTTACTGCTGCTCCACCTGCGAGTAAGCCAAACAGCATACCAAAGGCTGCGGCTCCTAGTGCTGTCTGATCTGCATCCATCCACCTGAGTTGTTTCTCTGAAATCACATGACCAGACCAACCAATCAGACAGCAGCAGCGTCTCACCTGTGAAGACTATAAAACTCTACTGAAGGTGCAGAGAAAGATAAAGGACAATAAAGTTCTGCAGAAACAAGAGTTCAAAATATAAAATGTTAGAAGTGTAGACAAAGTCATGTTGTCATAAAAATGACCAAAAACTGTAAGTTATTAACATTAAAAACAAATGATGGATGAGAAAAAAAGTTTAATTGATTTGAATGCCTTTATTGTCATTATACTTTACAATACAGTGGAATTAGGAGCGCTACTGGCTGAATGCAATAAATACAACAAATACAACAAATACAACAAATACAATAAATACTCCTTATGGGCCAACATTTCTAAAGAATGCTCTCAGCACCTTGTTGAATCAATGCCACGTATAATTAAGGCAGTTCTGAAGGCAAAAGGGAGTCAATCACATTATTAGTATGGTGTTCCTAATAATCCTATAGGTGATTGTACACACTGTATACGTGGCATTGATTCAACAAGGTGCTGAAAGCATTCTTTAGAAATGTCAGCCCGTATTGATAGGATAGCATCTTGCAGTTGATGGAGATTTGTGGGATGCACATCCAGGAAACAAAGCTCCCGTTCCACCACATCCCAAAGATGCCTTGTTGGGTTGAGATCTGGTGACTTGGGGGGGATTTTAGTCCAGTGAACTCATCGTCATGTTCAAGAAACCAATTTGAAATGATTGTAGCTTTGTGACATGGTGCATTATCCTGGTGGAAGTAGCCATCAGAGGATGGGTACATGGTGGCCATAAAGGGATGGACATGGTCAGAAACAATGCTCAGGTAGACAGGGCATTTGAACCATGCCCATTTGGCACTAAGGGGCCTAAAGTGTGTCAAGAAAACCTCCCCCACACCATTATACCAGCAGCACAGTGGCCTGCACAGTGGTAACAAGGCATGATGGATCCATGTTCTCATTCTGACTCTACCATCTGAAGGTCTCAACAGAAACCAGACTCATCAGACCAGGCTACATTTTTCAGTCTTCAACTGTCCAGTTTTGGTGAGGTCTTGCAAATTGTCGCCTCTTTTTCCTATTTGTAGTGGAGATGAGGGGTACCCGGGGGGGTCTTCTGCCGTTGTAGCCCATCCGCCTCAAGGTTGTGCGTGTTGTGGCTTCACATATGCTTTGCTGCACCTCGGTTGTAACGAGTGGTTATTTTGGCTCCAGGACTAGTGACACTCATGACTTTTTCAAAGACAAGCCCGGCCCTGTGTTTTCAATTCTTCCTCAATTTATGTTGTGATAGGCAATAGAAAAGGGATGGCGAATAAGCACCGTACTGCAAACTTAGCAAATTTAGCATCCATTCCTCGTCAGCCACAGCCTGTCCCAAAAAATGAGAACACACTAACAATAGCTTTACTAAACGTCAGGTCTTTGGCAGGAAAATCATTTTTAATCAATGATTTTATTATTATTCACAATCTAGATTTTATGTTTTTAACTGAAACCTGGTTAGACCATAATAACAGCGCTGCTGTTCTCATCGAGTAAGCTCCCCCTAACTTCAGTTTTATGAGCGAGAATAGAGTGAATAAGAAAGGAGGTGGAGTCGCCATTTTGTTTAATGACGCATTCCACTGTACGCAAATATGTTATGGAAATTTTGCTTCTTTTGAATATGTGGCTCTTCATTTAATGTCCTCCCCTCAAGCAACATTTCTAAATATCTACAGGCCACCTAAATATTGTCAACCTTCATTGATGACTTCACTGAACTGCTGTCTATAATCTGTATTAACTTTGATTGTGTAATCATTGCGGGTGATTTTAACATTCATGTTGACAACCCCCAGGACAGGGGGACCAAAGAACTGTGTTGTGTTTTTGAGAACTATGGACTGACTCAGCATGTGACAGAGCCCAAGCACAATAAGGGGCACACTCTGGACTTGATTGTCTCCAAGGGTCTGAACATTTCCAAGATTGTGGTGACTGACGTTGCTCTCTCTGATCATTCCTGTGTTTTCTTTAATGGCTCTATCTCTGTGCCCAAAAGTGTCCAAACAAAGATAATCAGAAAACGGTATATCACTGAAAACACCAGTGAAACATTTATTCAGCTTTTTTCATCCACAACCGCCCTCTCTGGGCTATCAGTGACTGAGCTTGTAGATCATTTCAACTGTAAAATAACAAATGTTATTGATGCCATTGCTCCCACTAAGGTCAAAGTTGTCTCTGGTAAGAAAAGGTCTCCATGGAGAAATGTCCCACTGGTGAGAACAAAAAAAAAGAGTGTCGAAAAGCTGAACGAAGGTGGCGAAAAAAAAATCTCCTGGTCCATTATAACACCTATAAAGAGAGACTTTGTATTTATAATTTGGAACTGAGGAATGCAAGAAGGTCCTTCTTCTCTGATATTATCTCTAGAAACAATAATAATTCACGTGCTTTGTTTGCTACTGTTGATAGATTAACAAACCCTCCAGTACCAGTAGCATCTGAACTGTTATCTACCAAGGCCTGCAATGACTTTGCATCCTTCTTCAAAGACAAAATTCAGAAGATTAGACAAACAGTCAGTGCCTCCATATCAAGTTCAGGATATGTTTTGTCACAGTGCTCAAGCAATACTAGTTCCAATATGACAGAATTTAATACCATCAACCATAAAAACCTGGAGGACATTATACAACATCTGAAAACCTCCTCATGTTGCTTTGATATTCTACCAGCGGGACTTTTCAAAAATGTCTCGAATTGTTTTGCTTCGGATCTTCTACAGATTGTGAACATGTCTCTTCTTTCAGGTATCTTTCCACAGGCCCTGAAAACTGCAGTAATCAAGCCACTCTTAAAAAAGAACAATCTAGACACATCACTAATGAGCAACTATAGGCCAATATCTAACCTTCCGTTTTTAAGTAAAATCATTGAAAAAGCAGTTTTTCAACCACTCAACCATTTCTTGTCACTAAAAAACAGCTTTGATATCTTTCAGTCGGGTTTCCGACCACACCACAGCACTGAGACGGCTCTCATTAGGGTCTTTAATGACATCCACCTTAACACAGATAATGGCAAAATTTCAATTTTAGTATTACTTGATCTCAGTGCTGCATTTGACACGGTCGACCACGACATGTTACTAGACCAATTTGAAAACTGGGTTGGCCTTTCTGGCTCAGTACTAAACTGGTTTGAATCCTACTTACAGAATAGGGATTACTTTGTGTCAATAGGTAATTATACATCTGAGCGTACAAATATGACGTGCAGAGTTCCCCAAGGCTCCATTCTGGGGCCTCTTCTGTTTAACATCTACATGCTTCCACTGGCTCAGATTATGGAAAACAACAAAATAAGTTTCCATAGTTATGCGGACGACACACAAATTTACATAACCTTATCGCCAGGGGACTATAGTCCAAAACAAAAACTGACTAAGTGCATCGAACAAATTAACAGCTGGATGTGCCAGAACTTTCTGAAATTAAATGAGGGAAAAACTGAGGTGGTTGTTTTTGGAGCAAAAGAGGAGCAATTAAAAGTCTGCGCTCAGCTTCAAACAACAATGTCAAAAACAACAGACAAAGCCAGAAATCTTGGTGTAGTCATGGACTCAGACCTGAACTTTAACAGCCACATTAAGACAATTACAAAGTCGGCCTAGTATCACCTTAAGAACATATCAAGGGTTAAAGGACTTATGTGTCAACAGGATTTGGAAAAACTTGTCCATGCTTTCATCTTCAGTAGACTTGACTACTGTAACGGTGTCTTTACTGGTCTCCCTAAAAAATCAATCAGACACTTGCAGCTGATTCAGAACGCTGCTGCTCGAGTCCTCACAAAGACCAAGAGACTGGATCACATCACTCCAGTTCTGAAGTCTTTATACTGGCTTCCTGTGCCCCAAAGAATTGATTTTAAAGTTCTATTGCTAGTTTATAAATCACTAAACGTTTTAGGGCCAAAATACATTTCAGATCTGCTACTACACTATGACCCCCCCCCCAGACCTCTCAGGTCATCTGGGACAGGTCTGCTACTACACTATGACCCCCCCAGACCTCTCAGGTCATCTGGGACAGGTCTACTTTCTGTCCCCAGAATCAGAACTAAACAGGGTGAAGCAGCTTTCAGTTTCTATGCTCCTCATATCTGGAATAAACTCCCAGAAACCTGCAGAGCCGCTGCTACTCTCAGTTCTTTTAAATCAAGGCTGAAGACCTTTCTTTTTGATGTTGCTGTTGTGGTTTGGGGTTTTTGTTTGGGGTTATTTTCCCGTTTGGCCTTCCCTGTGTTTTTATCTCGGTTTTCTCCCTAGTCTGGTGTTGTAGATCCTGTCTTATGTTTCCCTGTGTCTGTGTTCTGCTTCCTGTTTTTGATAATCAGCTTCCTGTCTTGTCTTGTCTAGCTTTACTTTTGTTTGTCCTGCCCCGCCCTGATGTGGTTCACCTGATGTCTCACCTGTTCCCCATTACCTTGTTACCTCATGTATTTAACCCCAGTGTTTCCCTTGTCTCTTGCCAGATCCTTATGTTGTGTCGCCGTGTGCACGTCCCCGCCTGCCTCCTGTGAAAACCTCCCCAGCGGTTTGTCCGTGAGTTGTCTCTGGTCCTCTGTGGTTTCTTTTCCCTTTGCTGTTCCCTGTTTTTGTGTCCCCAGAACCCCGGACCTGTGTTGGACCTTTTTTTTTTTTTTCGGAGAGTCCCGGATGTGGCCAGCGCCCATAGCCTTTGGGGTTTTGCCATTGAACTAAACTGTTACAATAAAGGGCTGTACTACTACTCCTGCCTGCTGTCTCTTGTTGCATTTGGGTCCTGTCCTCACCTCTCCCGTGACAGTTGCCTTTCTTTAAATGATGTTCATTTCTTTAATGTTTAATTTATTATACTGCACTGTAACTTTTATTCCCATGTTTTATCTATTTTTATTTTTAAACTGCTTTTTCTGTTTTTATTTTTAACTGTTTTATTCTTTTTAACTGTTTTTGTGTAAAGCACTTTGAATTGCCCTGTTGCTGAAATGTGCTATACAAATAAAGCTGCCTTGCCTTGTCTATATGCTAATATATCTACATATTAATATTTATATACTACTCTATCTCCATACTAATATACTAAGTCTAGTATAGAGGTGATTTTTAATCTGCTATAGTTTGATAATATAGAAAGAAGAAAAGAAACAAACTTTTGAAAAAGTGTAAATGTGTATGACGTGTAAATAACTAAAGCATAAGATTTACTAAAGGATAAAGTGTGGGGGGGGGGGTCGGACCTGACTCTTCCTACTCCTTTTGAACATGGGACATTTTTTGTTTGTTTGACTTTGTCTTTCAAGTTTAATTAGATATGATTGCATGTATATAAATCTTTTAATGTTTTTTACATGTTCAGATAAACTACTAAACTGAACTTAAACTATTAAGAAGTCTGGTTTTTGTCTCGTCCTGTCTTTAGTTCTACTTCCTGTGTCTTCCTTCTCTTGTGATTACCTGATGTTTTCCAACTGCTTCCCTGGCCTCTTGTCACCTCGTCACCTTATATATTTAATGTCTGTCCATCCCTTTTCTCTGGTCAGATCCTTTTGTCATTTGGACAGTATAAAATATATCAATAACTCTTCTTTCTCTTCTCTGATTGGTTCCTTTTGTTTCTATGTCTTCACTTACACCGTCACTCTGTCGATACACACACACGTGGTACGCTCCATAGGGTTTGTCACGTAGTGGCCCGTGCGCTGACGTGCACTAACATGTGCATGTGGCAAGGTAACAATTTCATACTTATTCAGACACTATTGATTACAAATTGCTCAATGTGATAACGATATTGAGACAACATATAATGCACCTAAATCATGGATATAAAGGATGTTTTTCTGTAATTCTGTCTGTAAATCTCCGACTCTTTCCCTGAAGTGGTGATGACTGTAAAACCTGTTTTTATGTTCAGCAGACGAGCGCTGAGACTTCTGGAGAAACACACCTGAGGGACACGTCCAGAGAGACTGCATTGTGTCGTTTCCCAGCCCAGAGGGACAAGGACAAAGTTACGTAACGCTGCGAGACGGAGACGCACGGGATCCTTCCACAGGTAACAGCCTACAGAGGGAAGTCCATATATGGTCCGACAGGTGTGTCTGCAGGTTCACAGCTGGGCTGGGAGGGGTTGACTTGCAGAGACATACAGAGAAAGGAACGCACAGAGACACACGATATACAGATGCACACTTTTTATAACCCCTCTCTGTGTTTTACAAGGATAATAAAGCTGAACCTAAACCCCCCGATGAGACAGTCAATCTGTAAGTCAGACTACTATGTATGGGGACATATTATATCTTACCCTGTCAACACACCCAGTCTCTCTCTCAAACTGCTCCTTGTCCAGGAATGCAGCAGAACTTGATAACTCCTCCCAATCACATGATGTTTTTACATCAGAGCTCAGACTAGTCTCACTTCTCAGGAAGTGAGACTCAGACAGTCATTGTCACTGAGCGAGAGGTGAGATGGCGCAGAGAGGAGTTCAGCTGGACCGGGAAACCTTCTCTTGTTCCATCTGTCTGGATCCACTAAAGGATCCGGTGACTACTCCCTGTGGACACAGCTACTGCATGAACTGTATTAAAAGCCACTGGGATGGAGAGGATGGTGAGTCCAGCTACAGCTGTCCTCAGTGCAGGAAGACGTTCACACCGAGGCCTGTCCTGCTGAAAAACACCATGTTAGCAGATTTAGTGGAGGAGCTGAAGAAGACTGGACTCCAAGCTGCTCCTGCTAATCACTGCAATGCTGGAGCTGAAGATGTGGCCTGTGATGTCTGCACCGGGAGGAAACTCAAAGCCATCAAGTCCTGTCTGCAATGTC
>NC_048422.1:24251541-24257874 GCF_013103735.1 Etheostoma cragini | reverse complement strand
CACTTCCTGAGAAGTGAGACTAGTCTGAGCTCTGATGTAAAAACATCATGTGATTGGGAGGAGTTATCAAGTTCTGCTTCATTCCTGGACAAGGAGCAGTTTGAGAGAGAGACTGGGTGTGTTACATACCCATACTACTATAATGAAAATAAACACAATACATAGTAGTAAGACTTACAGTATGCCAGTAATTTTCCTATGCAGCCGGTCACTTTGTGCAGTCCACAAGACAGTGTGATTTCTGACCCACAATCCTCTGGGCAGCATAGTTCAAGGTGTGATGTTATCCCAGAGTCTGATGTCCCGACTGTCTGCAGACTGGACTGCAGGCAGCAGGATGAACTTTGTAAGAGCAGCTGGAGGAGGGAGGGGGCATCGAGTTCTGCTTCATTCCTGTACGAGGAGCAGTTTCAGAGAGAGAGACTGGGTGTGTTGACAGGGTAAGATTTAATATGTCCCCATACATAGTAGTCTGACTTACAGGACTGTCTCATCGGGGGTTTTAGGTTCAGTTTTATTGTCCTTAGAAAACACAGGGGGGGTGTTATCAAGCTGGGATTAATGCCAGTAGCAGGAGTAGCACTTTGACCTTCTCATTTAAGATGACTCCTCAGTTAAAGGCAGCTACACATCTGAAAACGTCATGTTTTACGTTGTAAAATACTTCTTGGGGGAGCATCTCTCCTCTCTCCATTGACTTGTGTCAAGTCTTTTATTCCGTCTGCTAACAAACAACAGAAACATGTCTGAAAGCTGCTGTGAGCTGATATTCACTACCAACAATGTAGAGAACCCAGAACAGTGTTTCCCACTCAGAGACTAATTTGTGGAGCCACAGAATCAACACCGGTCACCACACATTGGATTTACTCATTATTATTATTTTTAACGGTATACCCTATGCACTATGGAGAGCAGTCTCCAAAATGTGTTGGCCAACCTAGGACAGGGGCAAGATGTTATTTTTCAGCCACTCCGTCAATTGGATGGCCCGCTCTGGAGGTATAGTTGGTTCTGTGATGAGCAGAGAAATCAATGAGTTCTACCAAGTTGTGACATATTCCATCCATCCATCTTCATCCGCTTATCCGGTATCGGGTCTCGGGGGCAGCAGCTCCAGCAGGGGACCCCTAACTTCCCTTTCTCGAGCCACATCAACCAGCTCCGACTGGGGGATCCCGAGGCGTTCAGAGGCGTTCCGAGGCCACGTTGGAGGTATAATCTCTCCACCTAGTCCTGGGTCTTCCGAGGCCTCTTGCCAGCTGGACGTGCCTGGAACACCTCCCTAGGGAGGCGCCCAGGAGACATCCTTACCAGATGCCCGAACCACCTCAACTGGCTCCTTTCGATGCAAAGGAGCAGCGGCTCTACTCCGAGTTCCTGTCGGATGACTGAGCTTCTCACCCTATCTCTAAGGGAGACGCCAGCCCCCCCCCCCCCCCCCCCCCCCCCCCCCCCCCCCCCCCCCCCCCCCCCCCCCCCCCCCCCCCCCCTCCTGAGGAAACCCAATTTGGCCGCTTGTACCCTAGATCTCGTTCTTTCGGTCATGACCCAGCCTTTATGACCATAGGTGAGGGTAGGAACAAAAACTGTAAGTTGTGACATTTTAAGACCTCTAATTTTTGAATAGGGTGGGCTGGTTTCCCATACAAGAATCAAGTTTAGACTTTATCTCCATATATGAAACTGGCCCATAGAGTTCAAGAAAGAAGTTCGTTACAAACAGGTTAGAGGAGAAGTCTAATTCACTTCTAAATGCATCAGCATGATTTGGATTGACATGGTGGAGCAAGACATGTTGCTGTAGGCCTACCTGGCAACATGATTCTGTGTCTTGTGGCACTTGTGATGTTAAATGTCCTCGTCTGCCAGAGTGGAGCCTTTTTGAGACATTGCGGAGACGCTCTTCCAGAAAGCCTGTTGTGGGTTTATGCCTTCTCCCTGGTAGTGAACCATGGTCCTAAAGTTAGAAGTAAACACAAAGGATTTAAAAAAAATAAAAAATTCTAACACCTTAGAAGCAACTCTGAAACTAAGAGCTGAAGTTACCATTAGAATAAAGCTGAGCCAACAATGGATCAGCCTAGCTTTGCCTTACATTTCCTTCCTAATTCTGCTAAAAAAGCTGAAACTTGGGTGTTGTGTTGTGTTGTAAGGTTTAAGCCCATGATTTTTTAGGGCAACTCCCTTGACTTTACCGGCAGTATCAACACATGAAGCCACCCTGTCTTGAGAAGCTTGATGTTTTGTTTTTTAACTCCCTTTGCATTGTCTTTTCTATCTCTTTGTCTCTTTCTCTTTTCCTCACAGGCTCACTCATATACGCGACTCTCACCGCTCGTTTTCCTTCTGCAGCCACACTGTCACTGATTTAGGGAACCTGAACGCTACTCTCGTAACAGGAGGGGTTGCGATTAACCCCCATATCCCATGATACATTGCTTTTTGCAATCGTCACAGCCCTAGTAGGGGTTGTCACATTTGCTTTAGGTCAGTTCATTATTGTGTGGTTATAAACTTACATAGCCTGTGCCTTGACAGTCCCTCAGGCATGGACACTGATCCACAATGGACGATCCAGCAGAGCCTTTGCACCTGAAGATGGACGTTACAACAATATGCATTTTATTAGCATTAAACACTACCACGATATACAATATATTGACAGTTATTTCACAGTAAACATAAAAGAAATGATATAAAATAAAATAAAATAAAACAAGATTGCACTAACTGATCCCAGATCAAAAGGATGAGACAAGTAGTTTAGATGCAATTCACATCAGTAAAAAATTATGTAAAATAAAAATAATCTGTGTAAAAAAACTTAAGTGGGACACAAGCATCCGGACCATGGACCATCTTTCAGTAGTTGATATATGATTCTGTTCCTCAAGACCGATAACCATGCATTTTCGATCAGTTGTCTTGGATCTCATGGATATTCTATAAAAATGATTAATGAACAGAGAAAGAAAGTAAACACATATATATGAATATCATGACTATTGTCCCCCAATAAAAGTGAAGCTTTTAAAAAAGCTTCTCACTCAATTAAAAATAGGTTATTCAAGATAAATGACCATGAACTTCCAAATGTTGCTCCTTGTTCCTCAGAAACTCTGGTGCTCTGTAGGTGATTCTGGGGCTGTGGAGCAGCAGCCGTTTCGGGGCTGGGGCTCGAATCCTTAAAAGTATATCAAAGAAATGAAAGCTTTATTTCCATGTTTCATTCCATTAAATATGGTAGACAGATCCACATCACGTTGTCGATCTGCAGACCTGTCAGGAAGTTCAACTGAAGAAGTTTCTTCCTCTGTTCCAACTTCAGACTCAGCAGCATGGCCCAGCAGGTGTCTCCTAAACCATCTCATGGGATTAAATGAGCGATGGCACCCAACTGGAGCGCACTGGAAACATGTTGACGTGGAGAATGGTTATGTATCACTCTCAGAAGGCCAAAAATATGTCTTATGTCATTGCCTAAAGACGTTCTACACTTGAGGCACACGTAACCCCTTTGTGGAGACCTAGGACTCTATGCGCACCTCAAGCAACTTTTTGAGCTGGTGTTGAAATTTTAGTCGTTGCCCAAGGAGAGGTATCAGGGAGGTCACGCTGTTTCTGTCCAAGAGATAAAAGCTCTCTCTATCAATCTGCTCAGCTGCAAAACACAACATTAATTGTATATATTACCAATAGTTACATTACAAATTTTATTCAAATAACCCAGCGTTTTTTAGTGTGTATTTCAAACTTCCATTCTTTCAGCTGCATTACCTTTCCTGCTCTACTTCCTGTCACACCACTCAAATCTCCTCTCCTCTTCTCTTCACTCCTCCTTCCATCTTCTCCTTCCTTCCAGTTAAAAAAATCATACATTGTGATTTCTGGTAATTTTTTTAGATTATGTCTCTCACAGTGGACATGCACCTACGAGGACAATTTCAGACCCTCCGTGATTTCTAAGTGGGAGAACTTGCAAAATAGCAGGGTGTTCAAATACTTATTTTCCTCACTGTACGTCCTGCTGTGCCGTGTAATGCCATGAACTACTATAAAGAACTACAACAAACTACTATTGTTTGTGACTGTTATTGCCACTCTTCATTCTAACCCCAACCGGTGGTCAGACACCGCTTACCAAGAGCCTGGTAGCCGAGCAGCAAGACATGAATTCAAGTGTGATTTTGTGAGACGTCTGTATATTACCATCCAATTAGATTCAATTTGGTGTTGATGACGCAGATATAATCACTAACTCCAGGGAAATTATTTGAAATTTAATGAGGACTAGATTAGGACTGGATTTAAAGCTGGTTCTGGTTCCAACTTCGGCCCAGGTGTGTCTGTTAAAGTGTTTCTATGTGTAAAGTGTCTGTTAAAGCTCTGCTATGGCTGTGTGTGTGGTAATAAAAGAAATAAAAAACATTGCAAAGGCTACCATACACAATGCATAGGAAACATATATGCTAGTGAATAATAACAGTAAACCCACTATGTGTTGTGGGAAGCAGGAGAAGGAGGACCATGATGCAGGTTGGCGGGCGAACACAGGATAATTTCCTGAGCAAACAACAGGAGAAGTCCACAAAGGCAAAAACAGTCCAAAGAAAAGTCACCGGGAGCACTGGGAACAGGCCGAAGCCGAGGAACGCAAGAAGGTGAAAAAAACAAAGGGAAAAGGGTCAAAAACAGGTGAGGAGCACGGTGGGGAACTCACGAGGGAACCAGGCACGGGAACGTTCACAGGGACAGGACTCACGCACTGGAATAATAAGACAAGAGACAAAGGGACACAGGGGTTAAATACAAGAGGTAACGAGGTAATGGGGACCAGGTGAGACGCCAGGTGAACCACATTAGGGCGGGACAGGACAATCAGACAGGCACAAAGCAAAGCTAGACCAGACTAGACCAGACAGGAAACTACTCTATCAAAATAAAACAGGAAGTAGAACAAAAAGACACAGGGGAACACAAGACAGGACCAGCAACACAATACCACGGAGACAACTGAGACAAAACACAAGGAGGCCAAAGAAGGGGAAGCTTAAACCCAAACAAAACCCCAAACCACAACAACTATTAATTACATTATCTTGATGAGCGAGGACGTTTGACAGTCGGCATTATGTCGAATCAACAGCCTGGTGTAACCTAGCTAACAGGTGTAACCTAGAATACAGGTGTAACCTAGCTAACAGGTGTAACCTAGAATACAGGTGTAACTTAGCTAACAGGTGTAACCTAGCTAACAGGTGTAACCTAGCTAACAGGTGTAACCTAGCTAACAGGTGTAACCTAGATTACAGGTGTAACCTAGCTAACAGGTGTAACCTAGCTAACAGGTGTATCCTAGATTACAGGTGTATCCTAGAATACAGGTGTAACCTAGCTAACAGGTGTATCCTAGATTACAGGTGTATCCTAGAATACAGGTGTAACCTAGCTAACAGGTGTAACCTAGCTAACAGGTGTAACCTAGATTACAGGTGTATCCTAGAATACAGGTGTAACCTAGCTAACAGGTGTAACCTAGATTACAGGTGTAACCTAGATTACAGGTGTATCCTAGGTTACAGGTGTATCCTAGGTAACAGGTGTAACCTAGATAACAGGTGTATCCTAGGTTACAGGTGTAACCTAGCTAACAGGTGTATCCTAGAATACAGGTGTAACCTAGCTAACAGGTGTAACCTAGATTACAGGTTTAACCTAGATTACAGGTGTATCCTAGGTTACAGGTGTATCCTAGGTAACAGGTGTAACCTAGCTAACAGGTGTATCCTAGGTTACAGGTGTAACCTAGGTTACAGGTGTATCCTAGGTTACAGGTGTAACCTAGCTAACAGGTGTAACCTAGCTAACAGGTGTAACCTAGGTTACAGGTGTAACCTAGCTAACAGGTGTAACCTAGGTTACAGGTGTAACCTAGCTAACAGGTGTAACCTAGCTAACAGGTGTAACCTAGCTAACAGGTGTAACCTAGCTAACAGGTGTAACCTAGCTAACAGGTGTAACCTAGCTAACAGGTGTAACCTAGCTAACAGGTGTAACCTAGCTAACAGGTGTAACCTAGCTAACAGGTGTAACCTAGCTAACAGGTGTAACCTAGGTTACAGGTGTAACCTAGCTAACAGGTGTAACCTAGATTACAGGTGTAACCTAGAATACAGGTGTATCCTAGGTTACAGGTGTAACCTAGATTACAGGTGTAACCTAGATTACAGGTGTAACCTAGATTACAGGTGTAACCTACACTCACCGGCCACTTTATTAGGTACCCCATGCTAGTAACGGGTTGGACCCCCTTTTGCCTTCAGAACTGCC
>NC_048422.1:24250879-24251441 GCF_013103735.1 Etheostoma cragini | reverse complement strand
TGAAAGAACAATGGGACAATTTCTGGACTTACATGCCTACAATGTAATTTGGACATCAGCTGTTTACAAAGATTTACATTGAACCTCACCGTTTATGTTGGTTTTGTTTTTTGTTTTATTTTATTATTATTATTATTATTATTATTATTGTTGTTGTTATTATTGTTGTTGTTTTCTTGATTTTGTTATTTTGGTTATTTGTTATAAAATGTAAAAATTCTATAAATATTTGAATTATAAAAAAAAAAAAACTTAAATATTCCTTTTACTGGTTTTAAAATCAACTGAAAGTTATCAAACTAAACTGTCATAAGAATGTGTATGTTATGGGTGAGTGAGGATTGGACCCAAATGCAGAGATGAGGACGGTAGGCAGGTAGGTGGGGTTCAACAGGAGTTTATTAACAGAAGATTAAGGCAAACTCAGGGAGCAACAGTGGCTGGCAAATCCAGGAACAAAAAATGTAGAAAAGTCCCACATGGGAAAAATCTGAAAAACCGGTCCGGAGAAGCCAAAACAAAGACATAGAAACTGCACAAGGAACAACAGGATTAACTCACA
>NC_048422.1:24248736-24250633 GCF_013103735.1 Etheostoma cragini | reverse complement strand
CCCCCCCCCCCCAAAGACAGATCCCAGATGTCAAAAATACCAAACAAAAACCCAAACAAGAACGGAAAACAAACCAGAAAGGGCGGAAGACACCGGAACAGAGGGGGCCGAGGGACGGGGAAACCCGGGGACAGATCGAAACCCGGAGCACGGGGGACAAGGGCACAGTGGAGCATGGACAAAGGAAGCCAGAACTGGGAACAAGGAAGAGGCATAACAAGGGAATAAAGGGGAGACAGGAGCAGGACCGGAGAGGAAGGAAGGAGGGAGCGAGAGAGGGACCGAGAAGGAGGGAGCGAGAGAGGGACCGAGAAAGAGGGAGCGAGAGAGGGACAGGGAAGGAGGGAATCAAACTGGGAGACAAGGCAAAAAGGAGACCAAGGAAGCTAAGGGACAAAACGAGAGGGGAGACATGACGGAAAGAGGATGCCGGAGGAGAGGTAGCGAGACAAGAAGGGAGATGGGACAAGGGAGGGACAAAGAAAAAAAAACACTAATGGCGAGAACAAGGAAGGCCGGAAAAAGGGCCGGAAACTGGTGGCGAGCGAGGAACCAGAAGAGAGTAGACTGAGGAGGGACAAAGGGCAGGGACACGGGGAGAGAGCGAGCGGGACACAGAGAGATAAGACGCAGAGAGCAAGACAGACAGAGGGAGAGAAAAGGCAGAACGTGGGGGACACAGAGACGCACCCAGAAAGATAGCGAGCGAGCGAGACAGACAGAAAACAAACAGAACAAAGAAAGAGAGACACAGAGAACAATTCAGACCGACTGATGCAGGGAACCAAAGGGACAGAGGGGAAAAGACAGAGCAGGCCCGACAGGGAGAGAGATACACACCCAAACAGACAGAAGAAAGGGAGAGACAGAAAGATAATTAACAGAAAGAGAGAGAGACACAGAGAACAAGACCGACAAACCCAGAAAGCAAGAGAGACAGGGCAATGGAGACGAGTTATCGGGAAGGGGCGAGGATGAAGACAAGAGAGGGATAGGAGGAGAGGAATAGAGAAAGGGAGCAGAGACGTGACCAAGGGCAGGAACCGAACGGCACGGAGAAAAGGGCGAAAACACAGAGAGGTTGAGACGGACTGGGGAAAACTGAGCGGCACCGGGAGAGTCACCCACACAAACAAGCAGAAAAAAACTGACAAAAACCAGAGAGCAGGACGGACACAGGGAAAGAGAGAGACACCCACACAAACAAACAGAAAAACGAAGCAAAAGGAAAAGAGCGAGAGGGACACATTGAGAGACTGGACAAACGGAGAGGGAGGCAAAGAGACCCAAATAGTGGGATAGAAGGAGAGTGAGACAGGCGAGGGACAGAGAGAGGGATCGTGTGGGAGATACAGAGCGACACCGACAGAGTAAGAGGAACGTGGAGAGAGGAAAGCACAGGGAGACCGGCGCAGAGAGTGAAACACGTGAAGAGATAACAGGAAGGGAGCGGGACCGAGCACGGGGGACACACAGAGAGACTGGACGAGTAGGGTGGAGAGACAAAAAGGGACGAGAGACAAGACGCCAAAAGTCAGACAGACAAAAGAGAGCGAGACAGACAGGCGAGGAGACCGAAGCAGAGAGGAAAAAACAAACAAAAAGAAAACAATAAAACCAGGCAACCAGAAGGAGGAGGGAACAAGAGAAGACCAAGACTAAGAGACAAAACGAGGGAGACACTGACACGGGGACAAAAGAGAGACATAAACAAACAAACGGAAAAAGGGAGAGAGATACAGAGACATAGACAGTATGGGTGACTACCAAACACAGGGAACGACGATAAACCAAGGGAAGAGTACTAGGAGGCGCGAGGGAATGTAAGAGGGTGCCCAGGAGAGGGCGCACTAGGGACCCAAGAGCGGGTATACTAGAAAAGCCCACGAGAGGGCGC
>NC_048422.1:24244068-24248636 GCF_013103735.1 Etheostoma cragini | reverse complement strand
CGTGACAGCGGCCGTGTCAGAGCTCAGAGATAAACTACAGGACGTCCTGAGAGAGGAGAGGACAACCGTCTCACTGACGGGGACTGAAGTGGACGTTTTACTGCTACAACATGAGCCCAAGACCAGAGCTGGATTCTTACAATATTCACGTGAAATCACACTGGATCCAAACACAGCAAACACCTGGCTGTTATTATCTGAGGGGAACAGGAAAGCAACGTTCATGAGACAACAACAGTCTTATTCTAGTCACCAAGACAGATTTACTGACTGGCCTCAGGTCCTGAGTAGAGAGAGTCTGACTGGACGTTGTTACTGGGAGGTGGAGATAAGAGGAGAACTTTATGTAGCAGTCGCATACAAGAACATCAGCAGAGCGGGGGGGTCGGGTAAATGTAGATTTGGACGAAATGACAAATCTTGGGCGTTAGAGTGTAACAACAACGGTTATACATTTTTGTCCAACAATGTCCAAACTCCCGTCTCAGGTCCTGAGTCCTCCAGAGTAGGAGTGTACCTGGATCACAGTGCAGGTATTCTGTCCTTCTACAGCGTCTCTGAAACCATGACTCTCCTCCACAGAGTCCAGACCACGTTCACTCAGCCCCTCTATGCAGGACTAAGATATCATTGTTATTGGTCTTGGTTTTCTGGAGACTCTGCTGAGTTGTGTATATTGAAATAGACAGAAGTCATTTAAGAGTTAAATTCTGAGTTTTAACTCTTCGTCTTATTTAGTCTCCATGTTTGTTGCTGACTGATTGTTGTCATTCTATTTTTTATGATTTTCATGTGTTTCCACGTTTTTTGTTGGTTTTTCTTATTTTTTTGGCTTTAATCAACAAGCTCTCAATGAGCTCAGTTGAGATCTGTTATTTTACCTGCAGAGGAAAGTCCATATATGGTAGGACAGGTGTGTCTGCAGGTTCACAGCTGTGCTGGGAGGGGTTGACCTGCAGAGACACACAGAGACACACAGAGACACACAGAGACACACAGAGACACACAGAGACAGCGAGACACATTTCCAAAAGGTTCAAAATTCTTGAGTGGTGTTGAACGAAGGTTCAGTTGAAAACACAAAACACAAAGCTAAAAATACATGTTCTGCTTGAAGTGTGCTATGTAACCCATGATATATATTGTTCTGATGTATGTATGAACTAAATATTAAAAACAGCTAAAACTATATAATAGGAGTTGGGTGTGACATTTAAGTGTGCTAGGGGTCACACTTCCTATAACAGTGGATCTGGTCTGGACATCTTCTGCTGGGGCCACCTGTGTGATTACGTAATGGTGGAAATCCCCTGATTTGAAAGATGATTTCTGTATTTTGTTCTTGCTTTTGATTATTCACTTAAGAAAAAAACCACCTGAGCTTTGTTGTGGAAATTTCTGTTCAGCGAGGGAGGAATTTGTGTAATGAAGGAGAGACCTTGTTGAAACAAAAATAAAGACAGGCTGAAGACTGGATTAAAAGTTTAGATATTCGGTGAAAGAGTTTAATTATTTTCTTGAGAGAACAATCAAACAAAATGACGAGAATGGCAGTTCACAATGCAACAGAGTAACAAGGTGACACCACACATTCTGGTGCCCCTGTAACATCGGACCACTCCTTATATTCTCTCCTGCCCCAACAGAAACACAAAACCCCTATCATGTCTGGAAAAACACTTTGAACCTAAACAAAACACTTCATCTCATTTCTTCAGACTCCCTGGTGCCAGTTGCTGTCCCTGTATATCTGGTTAACGCGTCAGATGGCTGTCGCCGTCATTCTACCTTAGAAGTGCAGAGACTAATCTTTTAAAGATTAGTTCCGTTTCTAACCTAGAAACTGGGCAACCTGACGTTTTGCCTACCTCTCGGGCGAGTTGCACTTCTCAGCTGTCCCTGGAGACTGAGGGCCCTAAAACAGGAGGTGTCCGTAGGAAGCAGACAAGTTGTTTATGAGGCGAGTGTGAAGTAGGGGACACATGTTTAGAGGCATATTGTGGAGGTTTAACTTAAAAGAAAGATTTACTTTTACGAATGAGTAAGAAATGAATAAACACAGATAAACAGTCATTGCCTATGTTTTGAAATCACTGTCTATGTAATTTTGCCATCACAGCTTGTTGTGAGCTAGGGGACCAAAAAGATTTGTATTCCTTGATTTTAGTCATTTAATTTCTCTCTCTCACTCCTGGGCCGTCCGAGGGCAGAGGTTTCCCCCCCGTGAGGGTAGTTAAGACTCCTCTTTAACCACCTGGGCGAGTTGCTGCCCGGCGGGGGCCGACGTTGACAGTCAGACCTCCTGTTATCTCCTAGTGGGGGGGCATTTCCCCATCCCTCTGCCGGTCAGAGCCACCGAACGCTTAGCCTCTCTCGGACCGGCGACCAATAAAGGCTAGCGGGCGTCCTTGAGAAGGAGGGACCTCCGGGGACCCTGGGAGGACCGGTTCCTGACCCTGAGTACTAAAGAAACATCATTGGTTGGAAAGATCCCCTCGGGCAGTGCTTCCCCACTAACACAGAACGTTTAGGGAACGTTAGGGAACGTTCCCTAAATGTTAAGAGAACCAACCAACTGTAAGGTTCTCCTGCGGTTGGCCGTACCTCCACACAACGTTCCCGTTTGGTTGGTTTTGGTTGTTCTGAGTTTTTGAAGTAGCATAAAGGTTTGCTGTCACTTGATTAAGATTTACTCAGAAATGATTGGACTTATAAAATCTAAGTAAGATAAACAGCATAGCAAGATAATCTATTTATTTTAAGGCTGATATCAATTTAAATTAAAACAATACTTTTGTGCTTGACTTCGGTTTTTTAACTGCATTTGTGAAAATACTTAAAGCAAGAATCTATTAATAGAAAGATTTTTACAACTAAGAAAATTCACTTCTTTAATTCAGTTTACAAACCGAACCGTTACACCCCCCCCCCCCCCACCAGTAGGGGGGGCTCTGCCCTGAGGAGACCGATTCCCGTGTTAGGTGATGAAGACAACGCTACAGGACCGACCACGCTGCACAGCTTCACACGCTCACGGAAAGGTAGGAGGAATACTTTCCAGTGTAATGATGTTGTGGTTGTAATGGGGGGGTTAGCATTAAACTCTTTCCCTCGTATGGCTTTGTTATATTCCGGTTCTGATCAGGTTGACCAAGAAAAGTTTGGCTGAAGTGAACAACTCACTTTAGTAGAAGTTTTTCTACCTCGTCGCCATCTTGCTATGCTAGTCAAGCAGTGAGCTGCTCCAAATCTTTCCATCTCCAAAGTCCTTCTCCATGTCTTCTCCAAACTTCTCCCACACCCACTGCCTCTCCTCTGTCACGGCAGAATCTGCAGCCCTTCGGGCCTGTCGGTACCCTCCAACTGCCTCTGGAGTCCTCCGGGATAACATATCCTGGAAAGACTACTTCTTCAGTCAGATGGCTTCCCTGACCACCTGTGTCCACCAGGGTGTTCATGGGTTACAGCCCCTTGAGGCACCTAAGACCCTAAGACAACAGCTCCCCGCCGCAGCTTCAGCAATGAAAACTTTGAATATCGTCCACTCAGGTTCAATGCCCCCAGCCTCCGCAGGGATGAACAAAAAGCTCCGCCGGAGGTGTGAGTTGAAAGTCCGTCGGACAGGGGCCTCCTCCAGACGTTCTCAATTTACCTGCACTACCCGTTTGGGCTTACCAGGTCTGTCCAGAGTCCTTTTATAAATAATAAAATCGTTCATTGATCTTTGGCCTAGGGTGCTCTCGTACCAAGTACACTTATGAGCATCTCTATGCTCAAACATGGTGTTTGTGATTTCCGGGGTATCATTACTTAAAGAGTGGATGATGTTACATAGGCATCTATTGTTATGGGAAGACTGTCAACCAGGCATGAACCCTGTCTGATCTAGCGAGATAATCTTTATCTCCCGTTGAAGATGGAGTGCAACAACCTTTGAGAGAATTTTGAGGTCCACATTGAGGAGTGTGTTTGGTCTATAGCTGGCGCAAAGTGGGTGATCTTTCACCTTCTTAAGAATTAGGGAGATAGTTACCTTGGATAGGGTGTCTGGAAGGCGACGCTGACAAAAAGCGTTATTGTAAACATCTCTTCCCCGGGGGAAATCCCCGGGATTAACTGCTCTGTAATGAGTTATGACTCCTTGAACCTCAGCAATGGTTATAAGGCGAACCAAGTTGTTAACGGATTCAGCGTGACATCTGCAATGGGAGGGCAGTCAGAAGTAGGGAGGATTGGTGTTGATTGTAATGTTTGTCACAGAACTAAAAACTGCTCAAGTAAATGAGGATACAAAGTCCAAAGTCAAGGTGCCACTCCTCATCCTGGCATGAGTCAATGTTTGCTAAACCCTTCCTGTATTGTATAATGGCAATAACGCTTTACCTTGAACCTTGATCCCTTGATAAGACAGTCACTTATACTGTAAGTCACAGTCAGAGTCAGTCATCACTGAGAGGTGAGATGGCGCAGAGAGGAGTTCAGCTGGACCAGGAAACCTTCTCTTGTTCCATCTGTCTGGATCTACTGAAGGATCCGGTGACTACTCCCTGTGGACACAGCTACTGCAT
>NC_048422.1:24241022-24243968 GCF_013103735.1 Etheostoma cragini | reverse complement strand
GGCTTTGAGGACGTGACAGCGGCCGTGTCAGAGCTCAGAGATCAACTACAGGACGTCCTGAGAGACAAGTGGACAACCATCTCACTGACACCGACTGAAGTGGACGTTTTACTGCCACAACCAGAGCCCAAGACCAGAGCTGGATTCTTACAATATTCAAGTGAAATCACACTGGATCCAAACACAGCACACACATATCTGTTATTATCTGAGGGGAACAGGAAAGCAACAGTAATGAGACAAGAACAGTCTTATTCTAGTCACCCAGACAGATTCACTTACTGGTAGCAGGTCCTGAGTAGAGGGAGTCTGATTGGACGTTGTTACTGGGAGGTGGAGATGAGAGGAGAAGTTTATGTAGCAGTCGCATACAAGAACATCAGTAGAGCGGGGAGGTATGAATGTGGATTCGGACGAAATTACAAATCTTGGGCGTTAGATTGTAACAACAACGGTTATAGATTTTGGTCCAACGATGTCCAAACTCCCGTCTCAGGTCCTGTGTCCTCCAGAGTAGGAGTCTACCTGGATCACAGTGCAGGTATTCTGTCTTTCTACAGCGTCTCTGAAACCATGACTCTCCTCCACAGAGTCCAGACCACGTTCACTCAGTCCCTCTATGCTGGACTAAGATTTTATTATCGGCCCTGGTCCCATGGAGACTCTGCTGAGTTGTGTAAATTGAAATAGACAGAAGTCATTTAAGGGTTACATTCTGAGTTTTAACTCTTCGTCTTATTTAGTCTCCATGTTTGTTGCTGACTGATTGTTGTCGTTCTATTTTTTATGTTTTTCATGTGTTTCCACGTTTTGTGTTGGTTTTTCTTATTTTTTTTTGGCTTTTAAAAAAAAGCTGGTGGCTGTTGTTGCATAAAGATATGAAAGTAGAGGAAAGATGTCAGAATTCATACATCTAGCCATAAATCAATAGTTTTTATTGAGATATATAGATCTTTATCAGACTGTATGCCAGACAGCTGGGACTGTCTAAAATTGGACCAAACGAGCATATTTTGTAGTTGGTAGATAAAAAAGCCAAACTGTTCTTTAGGTTTTATTGTTGCATGCACTTTACAGAAACTATGAATCCTTTTTGTCAAGACATTTCCAGAGTTGTCTGATTCTCTGGTAGACTACTCTTTGGTAACTAGTAGTTGAGTTAAGAGTACAGTATATTTAAACATCTGCTTCCTCTTCATGTCCACCCCCCACTTGGTCTCGTAGTAATAGACAGGTATTTGCAACAATTAAATATCACCATATCTGAAACCCTTTTAACAATAGACCCAGAGAAAATGTTCAATAAAAGGTAAATGTGATGCCGTTAGATTCTTAGTGGGACAGTGTTGAGTCAGTTTTTAGTGAGTGTGCTTATTAACCCTCAGAGTCCTACGGTCTCGTCTGGTTTTATTCTATAAAAGCTGTAAAACATCCTTGTTTTCAGGAAAAACTGGGCTATTTGAATAATTGGGTTGCAGTGAGATCACTTGACTGTTAAAATGGTTGTTTGTAGGACCTTAAAGACAAATAAATAAAACGGAACATGAATCTTCCAGATATGTATTGATATCACACACACAGAGCAGTACACGCTGAGCCAATCTCCTCTAAAACACTTCTCATAACTTATACAGATGACAAAATACATTTATGAAAACATGACCAGACGCTTTTGCCCCCATGACATTTACTTATGCCAATAATCATCATCATAATGTCATATTTATTGATATTACACAGGCTGTAGCATTTGAGTCCGCTCTTGGACTCGAGTCCCGGACTCGAGACCGTTTTTCTATGGTCTCGGACTTCTCTCGGACTCGTTAATATTTGTACTTGGACTTGTCTCGGTCTCGGTCACTGGTCTTGTCCAATATGGCTTCTGGTCTGGACTGAGTCCAGGTGTCTTTATCATGTTGATAATAATATTGGAGGGAAAGTCAAACCCAAAATTGTTGTCTTGATACTGTCATGCATAAGATCTTTATTCTGTCCTGGACTCGGTCTTGACTCGGACTCAAAACCTTTTTGGACAAACTATTTCCATTTCTCCAGAAAAGGCCAACTCTCTGACCGGTGTGTCCATCCTCCTCTGTAAAACGCTCGTTATCTCTCTTGTCTGCTATATAATATCTTTGATCCCAGTAGACTAGTTTGACTGGGAGGATTCTCATCTGTTTCCCACTCTTTACTCTTTTCTCTCGCTCGGATGCCCATATAAGGCAATATGTGTGACATGACTGCCTTCACATCCGTAAACAAACGAAATGTATCATGGGAGATCTACAAAGTCACGGAGTGTGGCGCTAATGGCAGAAATGAGCAAAAACGTGATAAATTATGGATTATTATCAAGTGGATAGTCTTGGATGTAACAGTTTGGATTTAATGCTGAACAACCCTGAAAAAGACACAAGTTCCAGCTGGATAGAAAATCCCCCGTAGAGTCTAGAAAGACCCCGAAGAGACCTCCGGGCCCGCTAGCTCGTTAGCTGTTAGCTGCAACAATCGGTACGTTTCTGTCTTTTATGGTTGTTAAATGATGGAAATATGAATGAGAGGTGCCGTTTTGGCTCATATACGACCCATTTGGCTGAGAAGGGTTAAATTGAAGCAGCTAATGAACGAAAATAGCTCCTCACCTCTGTTTATTACATTTTTGGGAGGATTATTGAGATTGATTAATTAAATAAAGTATGAGCAGCTAGTTCCTACTAATGTCTGGCAATACAAAACTAACGTACTACAAAGTTGGCCATTTTCTTTATAGGCTACTCAGACAAACCGCAAAGGAGATCCGTGCTTGATTAGTAAGGCCTGACCTTCTTCTTCACTGATTGGCTGATTAGAGTTCAAATCTAAAAAGTCTAAAGTCTACTCCAAGGTGCTGGAAAGGAGGGTTCGGCCGATAGTCGAACCTCGGATTGAAGAGGAACAATGCGGATT
>NC_048422.1:24237517-24240922 GCF_013103735.1 Etheostoma cragini | reverse complement strand
TTGATGTGGCTCGGGAAAGGGAAGTTTGGGGTCCCCTGCTGGAGCTGCTGGCCCCGCGACCCGATACCGGATAAGCGGTCGAAGATGGATGGATGGATGGAGTTCAAATCTATTGGCTGTGAGAACCACAGGGCGGAGTCTGTCATCAAAACGCCACCAGGCGTCCAATAAGGTCACACGTGTGCTGGAAACTGGGAAGTTTCATGCTGCTATCTATTTGTTCATTAATTCATCCTATTCACCTTTGACCTGACTCATATATGACACAGGGTCCAGATGGACGGGGCATTTGAAGGATTTTATTCTGCAATGGGACCCAACCATTCAGTTCAGGAACAGATGGGTTACTTTGTTGGATTTAAAAGTTAAAATTACAGACTTTAGTTCGTGCTCATATTGTAATTTTACAATAAAATAAAATGTTTATAGAATTAAACTAGATTAAAATGACTGTGTACCTGTTCCACTTATTCCACAACAACAACATCTACCAGTTAAAATGGATTCTTTAGAATATATTATATATTATATTATATATAATAGTTTATTATAGGAATCATTTCTATGTTGTCCTCTGCTGCCGCCCTCAGGAATGTTTGAGCAACAGCAGCAAACTGCTTCAGTTCAGTCAACAACACATAAATGCTTTTTAGATGATAGAACTATACTCCGCATGTTTTATTATACAGCCATATGTATGAATAATAAATAAATAAATAGTAAAATAACACCCAGGTGCATTTTGGGGAATTTCTTTTGGCTTTTCAAACAAATATGTACATGTATATTTAGATTTTGTTTTGGTTGTTTTTGAATGTGTAAGCACAGTGTGAGCAACATTCCTCGTATGTGTCCTCATACCTGGCAGATAAAACTGATTCTGATTCGGAAATAGCAAAGGAGATCAGTGTCACTTTTCCAACATTTTTTGTCCCCTTTTCAACATTGTTGTCCGTTTATTTCTGAGGCAGTATCAGGACGTCTTCCTCCTTATCTGAACACTTCCATCCTCCTTAAGGTCTGCAGGGACATATCACCGCTCACAGGATCTGGTTTGACAGTCCCTAAAGCCCGCACTGACTTTGGCAAAAAGGCTTTTATTATTATGTATGTGTGTGTATATATGTATATATATATATGTATATATATATATATATATATGTATATATATATATATATATGTATATATATATAATAATTTATCAGCCCCATCTGCATGGAATCAGCTTCAGAATGAAGTCCAGTTGAAGGATTTGGTCTAATTTTATTATTTTAAAGGCTTTTTAAAGGACCAGTCTGCAGAAAGGCAGTCTGGAGGTCCCTGGTTTTAAACTGATTTAGGACCCAGGTTTCTCATTATGACATTGTTTGAATATGAGTGAAAATGTGTGTCTCTGTGTCTCTGCATTTACCTGGAAGTGTCCCTGTCTCTCTGTATTTACCTGGAAGTGTCCCTGTCTCTCTGTATTTACCTGGAAGTGTCTCTGTGTCTCTGTATTTACCTGGAAGTGTCTCTGTGTCTCTGTATTTACCTGGAAGTGTCTCTGTGTCTCTGTATTTACCTGGAAGTGTCCCTGTCTCTCTGTATTTACCTGGAAGTGTCTCTGTGTCTCTGTATTTACCTGGAAGTGTCTCTGTCTCTCTGTATTTACCTGGAAGTGTCCCTGTCTCTCTGTATTTACCTGGAAGTGTCTCTGTGTCTCTGTATTTACCTGGAAGTGTCTCTGTGTCTCTGTCTTTACCTGGAAGTGTCTCTGTGTCTCTGTCTTTACCTGGAAGTGCCTGAAGGTGAAATGATCCAAGCAGCAGATGAAAGATGCTGATCAGCTGCAGTAGAA
Source organism: Etheostoma cragini (assembly GCF_013103735.1). Taxonomy (NCBI): domain Eukaryota; kingdom Metazoa; phylum Chordata; class Actinopteri; order Perciformes; family Percidae; genus Etheostoma; species Etheostoma cragini. The sequence goes on along the minus strand of NC_048422.1, from coordinate 24,239,084 downwards.
CCGCACCTGTTAGCATTAGCATCAGGTAGCATTCCAACAGGAACTGGGCTCCAAGCAGAACATGAGGACAGAGAGACAGGATCATGGTCCTCTGCTCCGGGTCCCTGACTAACAACATGTCTCACTTTCAGACAGACGTGTGCAGATGTGTTGTCTTCTGTCTGCTGCCAGCAGAGTAAAAGACCAAATGACCTGTATGGACAGGACAGGGTTCCTTAAGATGGACGTTCAAATATAATAGTAGTAATTTATAGTAGAAAAATACTTTCACATCTAATCAGTCCTTCCAGAAAAACTTGATTATGCGATCTTATAATTTAATGCACAATCAGCCAAAGTCTGCATATTTTTTCATATTTGCCGCTTACATTGCTGATATCTGTGCAAAATAATGCGGGGTTGCATGATTTCATATAGGCCTACAATCTAAAAAAAGGCTAAACTCATCCATCAACATACAGTTCTCTAATTATAGTCTAAATAATTCCTCATTTCTGCTTCTCTAACTCAAACATTAGATATAATTTCCTATAAACGAGGTAAATCCAAAAATAACTGTAAAACTAACATTGAGAAAAGTGTCAAAAGTGTTGAAAAAAGGGACAAAAAAGTAAGAAAGGTTAAAAACATCAATAAAAAGTGTTGATTTTCAACTTTGACTTGAAGAGAACACGAGGGTTAAATATCTGACATCTGTATCTGAAAATGTAAAGTATGTGCAAAATGTCTCAAATATGTCCCTGAGGACGTGTTTGGATGTTCTGCAGGAAGTCAGACAGCGTGAGGAAATTATCAACAGGTTGATCTTGTCTGTCCCAGCCGTCTCACACCTGCTGATCAGGACTGTCCCGTCCACTCTGCTGCTAACTGATGGACGGAGGACGTGGGGACACCTGTTGATCAGGACTGTCCCGTCCACTCTGCTGCTAACTGATGGACGGAGGACGTGTGGACACCTGTTGATCAGGACTGTCCCGTCCACTCTGCTGCCAACTGATGGACGGAGGACGTGTGGACACCTGCTGATTAGGACTGTCCCATCCACTCTGCTGCCAACTGATGGACGGAGGACGTGTGGACACCTGCTGATTAGGACTGTCCCGTCCACTCTGCTGCCAACTGATGGACGGAGGACGTGTGGACACCTGCTGATTAGGACTGTCCCGTCCACTCTGCTGCTAACTGATAGACGGACGACGTGGGGACAAGTGTTGAGTGTGGAGCAGGGCGGCGGCCGAGAGCTCCTTGGCGCCGCTGTCTGTCCCCGGCTCGGCGAACGGGAAGACGTCTCTGGTCAGGCGCGAGACGAGACACGGCATCTCTTTCTTCCCAGCGAGCCTCGGGCCTTTGGCCTGGAAGCTGTAGGCCACCCGGTGGGACAGACGCGTCATCAGGCGCGTCAGCTCCAGGTCCCGGTTCCCCTCCTCCTTCAACAAGGAGCAGAAGGTCTGCAGGAAGACGGAGCCCAGAGGGTGCATGAACGCCCCGTAACCTGAGGACAGGATGGAGGGGAGGAGGAGGACAGGATGGAGGGGAGGAGGAGAGGATGAAGGGGAGGAGGAGGAGA
>NC_048422.1:24232803-24237417 GCF_013103735.1 Etheostoma cragini | reverse complement strand
ACACACACACACACATACACACACACGGTCACACACACACACAGACACGCACGCACACACACGGTCACACACACGCAGTCACACACATACACACACACACACACAGAAACACTTTTATTCTCAATGTATTCCGACATTTATCTCAGAAATGTTCGACCTTTTCTCCAAAATATTAAATACATAACACATAAAATTGCATAAATATCCCGCTTATTCCATCCCATTTTTTAAGAAAACGTGCCAAATTCTAGAGGATTTTTTGCAGCAATCACAAAAAAACTTTTTCTGGAAGGACTGTCTGTTACATGAGACATTAGGAGGGACGAGGAGGTCAAGGGTCAAAACCTGTTGGTACTAGACCTTCATCGAAATCCTCTTCCTCAAAACTCTGATAATTTCACCCAAATATCAAAACATACTATAATATATAGATTAGAATAGAATGACTTTATTGATATAATACACAGCGAGATTGAAGCAACCCGCTTCCCAGTGTCAACAAGAAGGATTATAACATCCTACATATATGTCATAAAATATAAGTAGTGCAGAAGATAAGAAAAGGGAGGGAAGGAGGTGCACAGTTCCTAAATATATAAACAACTATAAGTTCACTCACTCCAAACCTGCACCCACAGGTGCAGTAAACACAGCTTTACATTTCCCATATTTAACACGTGCAGTAAACGCCTCACACTGTCCAACTGGCAGGAAATGAATGTAGACTAGTAGACTAGTAGACAGGCTGGTACTAGACCTTCATCCAAATCCTCATCCTCAAAACTTAATGAAGGGGTTACAGCTTTACATTTAAACACCTGACATAGGTGTCTGAGTATGTACAGTATGTCCAATATGTCCCTGAGGACGTGTCTGGATGTTCTGCAGGAAGTCAGACAGCGTGAGGAAATTACCAACAGGTTTAAACTTAAACTATTTGAACAGGAAGGGTTTCCTTAATTATGTGATCGTATAATTCAATCATAATCAGCTAAAGTCTGCATCATTTTTCATATTTGCTGCACTTTTGCCGCATAGATTGCAGATTTCTGCACATGATTTCATAATCCCTGCATTTGCGTTGAAAAAAAGTCACAAATATCTCAGCAGAAAGTTTAAAAAATGTTGTTTATTTCACACAAGCGCAGCCATTTTCCCCCGTTGCCATGGGAACGTTATGTAGTGACGTAACTACGCAACAAGACAATCGGTCTGTTTTTCATCAAAACGCAGTTTTTGCGAGTTCCCGCAATTTCAACGCATAAAATTGCATAAATATCCCGCATGGTCAATCCCATTTTTTAAGAAAACGTGCTGCATAATCAAGGATTTTTGCAGTAATCACAAAAAAAACTGTGGATTTTTCTGGAAGGACTGTCTGTTACATGAGACATTATAGGACAACGTGAGACAGTAGGACGGACGAGGAGGTCAAGGGTCAAACCTGTTGGTGCTAGACCTTCATCGAAATCCTCTTCCTCAAAACTCTGATCATTCAACCCGATGAAGGGCTTTACATATAAATATCTAACATATGTGTCTGAAAATGTAAAGTATGTGCAAAGTATCTCAAATATGTCCCTGATGACGTGTTTGGTATTCTCTGGGCATTATGACATTATGTTCTCTATATATGACACACACACACACACACACACACACAGACACACACACACACACACACACACACACACACTCACACACACACACAAACACGCTCAGACCGTTTGCTCTACAGTACATCAGGTGAGTGTTTTATGACGTTGTTTTTCCAATTTGGATCATGCTGGCTGTGTGTGTGTGTGTGTGCGTGTGTGTGTGTGTGTGTGTGTGTGTGTGTGTGTACAGGTTGATGTGTGAGTGATAAGCCACTCTGATCACTCTGTTTGTTATCTGGGTGTTTCTGCTGACGCTGCACCCAGAGACACACACACACACACACACACACACACACACACACACACACACACACACACACACAATGTCTCACTGTCCCGAGTAGAGACAAAGACACGAAGGCAGCAGTTGTAGAGCAAGCAGCTGTTAAAAAGAAGTCTGACGTGGAATAATAACGCTGAACGCTACAAAGCTTTACGACACATCTAGAGACTCTGAGCCAGCTGGCACAATAAATACAGAGTCCACATTAAACAGTAGTCCTGCTGTGGGTTACCTGGCCTCTTTAATAAATGTCTCTCTGCTCAAAAAGCAATATTACAACACTTCATTAAATAAAAAAAATACGAATTTCAACTTTAAGGCCTAATTATCTCTTCACACATTGCTCTAGGACGAATGTGGCTCCACTCTACAGAAAGCTGAGTTTGTTCTGAACATCATAATATGAAACACATGGGGATCTGGTCTATGCAAATACCCTAAACAGGAGACTTGAATGCCCTAGACCTCAGAGGGTTTTGATGATCCCTGCATGCTGAGTGTGTGTCCAGGTGTTTTCACGCTGCGTTACCTTTCAGGAACAGCTGGTAGATCTCGTCCCCGCTCAGGTCGCTGTGGATGTCCACCTTGAAGCCCAGCTTGCTGAGGGTGCGGTGGAGAGTCTTGGTGTCCTTGTTGGCCCCAGGCCTCCTCCCCAGACTCACCCCGGGGACAAACTGTGCCACAGACACCAGGACGGCCCGGTTCCACTCCCCACTGTCCTCCACCCGGCCTTTCCACCGCTGCATCCTGCTTCTGCTGCTCGCTGGGTGGCAGATATTCTCTGGGTGGACGGTGTGTGTGTCTCTGACAGAGGTTGTGTCTCTGTGTGTCTCTGTCTCTGTGTGTCTCTGTGTGTCTCTGTGTGCCTCTGTGTGTCTCTGTGTGTCTCTGACTCTCTGTGTCTCTGTCTCTGTGAGTCTCTGTGTGTCTCTGACAGAGGTTGTGTCTCTGTCTCTGTGTGTCTCTGTGTGCCTCTGTCTCTCTGTGTCTCTGTCTCTGTGAGTCTCTGTGTGTCTCTGACAGAGGTTGTGTCTCTGTCTCTGTGTGTCTCTGTGTGCCTCTGTCTCTCTGTGTCTCTGTCTCTGTGAGTCTCTGTGTGACTCTGTGTGACTCTGTCTCTGTCTCTCTGTGAGTCTCTCTCTGTCTCTGTGTGTCTCTGCAGACCAACCCCTCCCAGCCCAGCTGTGAACCAGCAGGCACACCTGTCCGACCATATATGGACTTCCCTCTGCAGGCTGTTACCTGTCCAGGATCACGTGCGTCTACGTCTCGCAGCGTTGCATAACTTTGTCCTTTTCCCTCTGTGCTGGGAAACCACGCAGTCATTATCTCACAGTCATAACCACGCAGTCATTATCTCACAGTCATAACCACGCAGTCATTATCTCACAGCCATAACCACGCAGTCATTATCACTTCAGGAAAAGAGTCGTACATATGCAGACATTTATCTATATCTTAATCTTTATGACGGCACCTTTAAGCTCACACTGGACCGCAGCCTGTTTTTAGTCAAACAAACGCCTTCTTTTACTGATTAATTACTGATTAATTACCTCGGCACTTTTTACTGTCCAGACTGACGCGCTGTTCTCTTAACATGCTGCTCTATTATTGAACTATTCATTACAAGTTGCATTTAATATTTAGAGGGTTCATTTTAATACTTTTAAAGTGCCAATGTGTCTACTGTCCGGGTCTGGGTCTGGGTCTGGGTACCAAAGTCTGTTCCCTCATGTTTACCTGATCTGGATCTAAATTAAAGAAGTGATTCGGCTGAAAAAGGAAGTCTGTCGGAGCTTTGAAGCTTTTTAATGAAGCGTCCACAATAAAGGTCTTTAGTTTCATTTATATTGTAACTTTTCATTGTTTTAGTTTCCTCATATCAAGGCTCAGTAGCCTATCTGTCATGTGCACAACAATAACAGAAATAGTTGTTCAGCATCAATGCTCATTAATTAACTAAAAGTTTATTTGATTCAAGAATCCTGTGGAACATTCTGTTAACTATTCATTGGAGGTTTCACTAAAAGTTTCGTCCAATCAGAGCTCCTGTAAAACATTAGAAATCCTACATAATATAATATAATATAATCCTTCTTCTCACTTTCTGCACAGACAGACGGGCGTCTGGCATTCTGCAGCAGATGGATAAGTGGTTGAGAGTGAAGCATGCTGGGAAATCCTCGGCATGACTTCTCTATGAGAAGACGTGGAAACACACAGGCTGCAGAGAGAAGAGCAACGTCGGGACGTTTCCTCCTCAGCGTCTCTCAGGTTAGGAGAGGCGAGGCAGCTTCATCTGTAGAGCACATTGGAGCAACAGGGCAACGCAAAGTGCTTTACACAAAATCAGTTAAAAAATAAAAACAGATAAAACTTGTGAATTAAAAATAGGAACATTAAGACACATAAAACACAAGAGTAAAAGTTACAGTGCAGCATAAGAAATTAAACATTAAAAGAACATAATTTAAAGAAAGGCAACATCAAAAAGAAAGGTCTTCAGCCTTGATTTAACAGAACTGAGAGTAGCAGCGGATCTGCAGGTTTCTGGGAGTTTATTCCAGATATGAGGAGCATAGAAACTGAACGCTGCCCCCCCTGTTTAGTTCTGACTCTGGGGACAGAAAGTAGACCTGTCCCAGATGACCTGAGAGGTCTGGGGGGGTC
>NC_048422.1:24230419-24232703 GCF_013103735.1 Etheostoma cragini | reverse complement strand
CCCCCCCCCCCCCCCCCCGACATCTCTCCATTAGTGCATGTATAGGTACTGAGCATGTGTTCAGGCCTTTGTGTAATGTGTGTAATCATTGTAATTACCCCGGGACTAACAAAGTATTCATTACTATTGTTATTACAATTTCTAACAACGTCCCCAAAAGGAAACTTATTAACGTCAGTTTCATCTAAAAAGAAACATTTCTCTGTTTGTTCATCTTCAATCTTATCGCTGCAGAACGGGACAAACTGACCAACACATATATAATAATAATATATAATACATATATAATAACAGATCCATGCTTGGCGCCTGTGCATTGATGCAGTATTACCACTGAAAATATCACAATACTACGCTGTGTCGACCCCCCCCCCCCCCTAGTTTCAGATGAACTATATGAGCCATAACAAAGCTTCAGCGCTGCAAAGAGGAATTATTTGACAACTAGTTGTGAGTAAAGAGAACGTCTCTGGTGTTAAATATGAATATCTTCTAGTCTCTTCTGTCCTCAGTGACAGCAAACTCAATATCTTTGAGTTGTGGACCCAACGAGACATTGACACTGTCGGCCCACTCTGACATCTTTGTTTTACAAATTAAATGTGTTTTGGTTTGTTTGATTTTTTTATTTTATTTTATTGGTTAGTTTTTTTTGTTTTTATTGTTTGTTTGGTTTAGTTTAGTTTTTACATAATAACATAAATTGTTAAATGATATTGTTTTTATGGTGATCGCCACTTACTACGCCCCTTGGAGGGTTTTTCGGCAATCATCCGTCACATCTTTTTGTGTAATATATAATACTGTCTTAATGTTTTTGTAGTGAAAATAAAATAATCAATCAATCAATCGATCAATCTCTCCATTAGTGCACGTTTAGGACCTGTGTGTAATAATAGCAGATAATAATATCAGTAAAGAGCATAAATAAATTAAATTAACGAGAGCCTTCTGTGACGTCAACACAGTAAAAATGGACCTACTTAATGAAGTTGGTTCACTGCTAGCTTAGCTACAAGTTAGCATCAAACAACCACATACAGCTACAACGTTTTATTCTTTGTAGTGAGATAAGTTTTCACTAATTTCACTATGACACCTTATGACGCAAACCGTTTAAATCTGCGCATGCGTGACTCACATCGGGTAGTGGCACAAGCCACACTCCAGATGCCACTGTCCTCCCTCTGCTGTAGAGTTACTGTTTAACTTTTAGTATGACATACTGTGTATATTCTCTTTATCCTTCCTATAAGAAGAAGATGAGTGATATGCACCATGACAACTTCCCTGTACGTGTAAAAACGTACTGCGCGTGGCAGTAAATCCCTCTCAGAGACACAAATAACGAATATAACCAAACATGGCTGAGACTGTCTGTGGTTGTTGACTCTAACTTGCATTTAAACACCTTAAAGAACAACTGACGTTAGAAGAAACGTTGGCTAACGTTAGTCTGTTTTCTACGTTAACAGCTAAGCTATAAGCTAACGTTAAGCTAGCTTAGCGTTAGCTTACTTTTATACGGGAACAAAGGCATTTCCCGCCTAGCGACGACACTGAATACAACATGATGACATAATAAACTCTCCCTACACGAGATGTCGTTTAAAAGAGATGAATGTAAGATCATAAATAACGTTACCTTCCGTGATGATCAGCCCATGTGTTTGTGTTATTGCTAGAAGCGAATGTGCGTTTCCTGGGACGCCTGGGAATGTCCCGCCCTGCTCTGCCTCTGATTGGCTTACCCTGTCAACCCTAACCAATCCGAACACATGTAACGAGTATCAGCCAATCGTAGGCAGAGAAGGGCGGGTTATTTAGTATTTGAAGTTGTTTATTGGCGGACGCAAGGTGTAGAACAATAACCGGAATACTGTGACTGTATTGATGAGAAACAGGTTAAGTCTGCAGATAATGTAACTGGGACCAATGGTCAAACTTGTGAAAATAAGAAATAAAATAGGAATGGCATGATTTCTGCTATATTAAAGGAATATATGTTGAAGTGGGGGTTGTGTAGCTTTTCAATATCAGTTTAAGTGGACACTATACTTATGTTTTCACAGCTTGATCTTAGCATCAGACAACATTTTACCACGCAGACTGTAACATTAGAAATGCTATTGATGCCATTGCTCCCACTAAGGTCAAAGTTGTCTCTGGTAAGAAAAGGTCTCCATGGAGAAACGCTGCTGCCCGGGTCCTCACTAAGACCCAGAGACTGGATCACATCCCTCCAGTCCTCACTAAGACCCAGAGACTGGATCACATCCCTCCA
>NC_048422.1:24228552-24230319 GCF_013103735.1 Etheostoma cragini | reverse complement strand
GAGAGGACACAACAGAGACAGGACCGTGCCTCGGAGAGAGGACACGACAGAGACAGGACCGTGCCTCGGAGAGAGGACGCAACAGAGACAGGACCGTGCCTCGGAGAGAGGACACAACAGAGACAGGACCGTGCCTCGGAGGGAGGACAGGGAGCCGGTCAGCTGTCCTCGGGCAGACAGCTACCAGGAAACGCTCGTTACCACAGGACTGAGCTGGAAGTCATTACGGCCGGATCGAGCCTACAGACGCACTCACGCACTCACGCATACGTGTCCCTGGAGGCTGCAGGGTGCAGGCCAGGCTGGAGACGGGCGGACGGAAGGATCCCTGAGAGGAACAGAGGAGGAGATGAAAGTGAAGAGTTAATGACAGAGGGACTGGAGGCCCCGTGTGGATCTGTTAGGAGTCTATTGGAGCTAATAAGGCTGTCTGAAAGGGCCCTCCGGCGTCACCAGGAGCCACCTGGAAACATGTTTCTGTTTACCTGACGGGGCCCAGCAGGCTCCAAAGGCTCAGGGGGGTCCCCTGTAAAGTCCCTCATGTGGTGTCTGAACAGCAACGCTGGAGGAGGTGTCGACAGAAAGCCGCCTCCACACTGTTTCTTCATCAAAAAGTTCATTAGAGATAGATAGAGAGAGATAGAGAGATATAGAGATAGATAGATAGATAGAGAGATAGATGGATAGATGGATAGAGAGATAGATAGATAGAGAGATGGATAGATAGATGGATGGATAGATGGATAGATAGATAGATAGATAGATAGATAGATAGATAGATAGATGGATAGAGAGATAGATAGATGGATAGATGGATAGAGAGATAGAGAGATAGACATTTATTGATCCCAAGAAAAATGGGAAATAACGTTGTTACAGCAGCAAAATCAGTCGCACAACGCAGAATATAAATGAGATACTAAGAGAAACATACATACATACAAACAGGATACATGAAATAATAATACGAATAAAATAAAATAAATATTTGACTATATACAGGATGGGAAAACCTTAAATATGCAAATGCTTAAATAATAATATGCTAAATGTAAATAAACCAGTTGTGCAGGTTGTATTAGTGCAGTAGTGTGGTGTCTAAAAGTCTCATCTACACCCAGTGGTGACGTGGTAAAGAGTGTTATTGCTTGTGGTATGAAGGATTTCCTGTAGCGGTGCGTGCAACATCGAAGCTGTTGGAGTCTCTTAGAGAAGGAGCTCCTCTGTTGGACCAATGGGGGGGGAGAGGGTGGTCTGGGTTATCCATGATTCAGTCTGACACTGTGTCTTGATTATAAAGTTTATTATATCAAAGATTCAGCGTCAGTTTTCAAGCTCTGCAGCAGCTCGGAGAGTTGCAGATGTACACACTCTCGCTTTCAATACCTTAGACATACTTTATATCGGAGATGTTTAGGTCACATGTTAGATAACATGTACAGTGAGGAAAATAAGGTTTTAACACCCTGCTGTTTTGCAAGTTCTCCCACTTAGAAATCATGGAGGGTCTGAAATTGTCCTCGTAGGTGCATGTCCACTGTGAGAGACATGTCCACTGTGAGAGACATGTCCACTGTGAGAGACATGTCCACTGTGAGAGACATGTCCACTGTGAGAGACATAATCTAAAAAAAGAAATCCAGAAATCACAATGTACAATATTTTTAATTATTTATTTGTATGATAGAGCTGCAAATAAGTATTTGAACACATGTCTATCAGCTAGAATTCTGACCCTCAAAGACCTGTTAGTCTGCCTTCAAAATG
>NC_048422.1:24227166-24228452 GCF_013103735.1 Etheostoma cragini | reverse complement strand
GGTCTAGACCACTCTATAATTTACAGGTAGAGCAGGTCTAGACCTCTCTAAAATTTACACATAGAGCAGGTCTAGACCACTCTTTAATTTACAGATAGAGCACGTCTAGACCACTTGGGTGCAGGGCGTTACAGGGTGTAGCAGGACCACGACGACAGCTCTAACCAAGACCTTGTTGCCACCCTAATCCGTTGTGGTTCTTGTCTCCAGCTAACGCGGTGACGGTTCCCTGGTTGTCCAACAATATGAGCGCCGACCACGAGGACGTCCACGTTCCGGTGAAGAAAACCAAACCCAAACAAGAGAAGGTGGTGAAGTTCTGACTCAGCAGAGTCATCACTCTGACGCTTTCTCGGACCACATTTACCTTCTGGAATCTGGTGAATGGACAGAACACCTCAGACCCCGTCTCATTCTCTCTCTGTATATGTTAAATCTTTTATTAAAGTGCCCATTGTCTGGAAAAAAATCACTTTTTCTGGGATTTGGGGTTATTTTGTGTCTCTGGTGCTTCTACACGACTACACACTTGGAAAAAACCCATCCATGGTGTTTTGAGTGAGATCCGGTTCCTGAATGTCCTCTGATCTGGTTTCTGAATGTCCTCTGATCCGGTTTCTGAATGTCTTCTGATCCAGTTTCTGAATGTCCTCTGATCTGGTTTCTGAATGTCGTCTGATCTGGTTCCTGAATGTCCTCTGATCCGGTTCCTGAATGTCCTCTGATCTGGTTCCTGAATGTCCTCTGATCCGGTTTCTGAATGTCCTCTGATCCGGTTTCTGAGTGTCCTCTGATCCGGTTTCTGAATGTCCTCTGATCCGGTTTCTGAATGTCCTCTGATCCGGTTTCTGAATGTCCTCTGATCTGGTTTCTGAATGTCCTCTGTCTCCAGTCTCTGGGTGAGCTGTTCAACATCTGCACGGCTTTCTACGTACCGTAGCATGCTAGCTCGTTCTCAATGGAAAACACTGCTCCAACACACACTAGTGGACCAGAATCTCCAAAAGAACTACTTCCTGTCCCTGTTCTACTTCCTGTCCCTGTTCTACTTCCTGTCCCTGTTGTGTCCTTCGTCTAGAAGAAGTCTCCCAGCTGGTCCTGCCTTGGACTGACCAAAGATGGATCAGCTGATGGATCTTACCGAGCTACTGAGCATGTGCAGCTCCCAACAAAGATAGAATAGAAGAAGAGATGTCTCCCTCTGGAGATAAAACTAGTGAGATGTCTCACTCTGGAGATAAAACAGAGACCTATATGTATGTACCTATAATATGAACTCCGCTCCC
>NC_048422.1:24225704-24227066 GCF_013103735.1 Etheostoma cragini | reverse complement strand
AGATAGATGGACAGATAGATAGATGGATAGATAGATGGATAGATGGATGGATGGATGGATGGATAGATAGATAGATAGATAGGTAGATAGATAGATAGATAGAACATAAAATTATAAAGAAAGAGACTGCAACTTATATAATATGAGATCAGGAAACAGAAGTATTAAATACAATATTAACAGATCCATGAAGTGAATAAAATAAAAATAATAAACTTAAATTAAAATGTGACAGAGTTACAAACCTCGTTAATGATATTAACAACAGATGTTCTTAATTAAATAGATTAGAGGCTATATCAGATATAGTTATAGCTTTCTTATTCGTTACTAATTTAAGATACATATACAAATATAAGTCAATTTCACTTTGGGATAGTTTAAAACATGGTCTTGAATGTCAAAATGTTTATTTATGAATGTGAAACTTCCCTAATAAAATAAAGATTAACAATATTACATTAATTTCTATCTTTACGTCCATTAACCCTGTCTCGTTCGGTGGGTACACTCTAGCATCTACGCTGATTTCTTCTGCCGTGTCGCTTGACGATGACGTAGTAGGCAACCGGTAGACAAGCGAGTTGTTTTTGAACCGTCTACCGGTACGGTCCACGGTGTAAACCGGAGAGAAGAGAGAGAAACGAGGCGTCCGCAGGGGAAGCTGCAGGTGAGACATGAAGGCGGACATGTTGCTGTTGTTGTTGTTGTTGTTGTTGGAGTTTTAACACGTGTTTCAGCCCGTGTCGTAGCTTCCGCCTCCGCTGTGTTTACCAACCGGATAGCCAGCTAGCTGCTAACACCGGCTAGTTAGCTAACTGCTAACACCGGCAAGCTAGCTACTAACACCGGCTAGCTAGCTAGCTGCTAACAACGGCTAGCTATCTAGCTGCTAACACCGGTAAGCTAGCTACTAACACCGGCTAGCTAGCTAGCTACTAACACCGGCAAGCTAGCTAGCTGCTAACAACGACTAGCTAGCTGCTAACACCGGCTAGCTAGCGTTAGCTCTGGCTGCAGCTTCTGCAACGGGAGGATTTCAAGGTTTTTTTAGAATAACGCTGCAACCAGTTGCGAAATGTAACATTTGTACTTTAGCCAACGGCGTAACTTTGGGTTCAATATTAGGGGGGGGGGGGGGGGGGGGGGGGGGGGGGGGGGGGGGGGGGGGGGCTCGTATTTAGAAAAGCGACAGAACAAAAACAGACAAAAAGACAGACAAAACTCCGTCAGTAGCAACACAAATCTTTAGAAAAACAAAAACAGAAAGGCCATTAAAAACACAAAAAACAGAAAGAAAGTTTCCCGAAAAAGCAACTTAAACTTTGGAAAAAGCCCAGAATGGGTTATTTTTGGGGTTGC
>NC_048422.1:24218604-24225504 GCF_013103735.1 Etheostoma cragini | reverse complement strand
ATGATTCATGAAGTCATGGCGACTCCTATTTTAACAGTTAGTATTACATGCAGTGTAAAGGTTAAAGGTTAAAGGTTAAAGACTGCAGGCCCAGGTTATTAAGCAGCTTATTGTTCCAGGATTTAGTCGGGTCCCGGCGCCGTCTCTCTCTGTTAAAAACATTGAAAAACGTTCTGTCTTTCTTTTTGTCTCTTTCTCTCCATCTTCTGTCTCTGTCTTTCTTTATGTCTCTTTGTCTCTTTCTTTGTTTTTGTTTTCTCTCTGTTTTCTGTCTTTCTTTCTGTCTCTTTCTCTCCATCTTCTGTCTTCTGTCTTTCTTTCTGTCTCTTTCTTTGTCTTTCTTTCTCTCTGTCTTCGGTGCCTCTTTATGTCTTTCTTTCTGTCTCTTTCTTTGTCTTTCTTTCTCTCTGTCTTCTGTCTCTCTTTATGTCTCTTTGTCTCTTTTTCTGTCTTTTTTTCTCTCTGTCTTCTGTCTCTCTTTCTGTCTCTTTCTTTCTCTCTGTCTTCTGTCTCTCTCTCTGTCTTCTGCCTCTGTCTTTGTCTCTTTCTTTGTCTTTCTTTCTCTCTGTCTTCTGTCTCTCTCTCTCTGTCTTCTGTCTCTTTCTTTCTTTCTGTCTCTTTTTTGTCTTTCTTTCACTCTCTGTCTTCTGTCTCTCTTTCTGTCTCTTTCTTTCTCTCTGTCTTCTGTCTCTCTCTCTGTCTTCTGCCTCTGTCTTTGTCTCTTTCTTTGTCTTCCTTTCTGTGTATCTTTCTGTCTCTCTCTCTCTGTCTTCTGTCTCTTTCTTTTTCTTTCTTTCTGTCTCTTTTTTGTCTTTCTGTCTTTCACTCTCTGTATTCCGTCTCTTTCTGTCTTTCTGTCTGTCTCTTTCTTTCAGTAGTCGACCCAAACATTGTTAGTGTGGTTAAAATACCGGAATTAACAAACTTAATAAAAAGGACGGAGACAGGTGTGAGTCTTTGTGAGAAGAACAGCGTCTCTAAACGTAACAAAGTAACTGTCCAGTAAGAGAAGCTTTCCCCGGCGGTGCGTTTCTCTTCAGGTGGTGGAGCAGGTGGTGTTAGGATGGAGTTACCTGTGTGAGGAAGCTGCGGCTGCTTATTAGCGCCCGGCTGGCGGCGGTGGCGAGCCTGTACTTATCTCTAATGAGAGGCCGAGAGTCGGAGCATCACAGTCGTCACGGAGACGTGATGACACGGAGGCGTGGAGCGTCTCTCGTCGAGTCCTCTCTGGTCCTCGGGGGGGGGGGGGGGGGGCTCCGTGGTTAACGTTTAGATCGCCTTTCTTCTTCTAGCGCGAGCGCTGTGCAGATTTCAGCCAAGGAAACACTTGATTAGGCTGAATAAATCAAGTTAATCTTGGGGGGGGGGGGGGGTCCAGAGGATGTGACGATTAGCGATGGACTGGTTTTATTGGCTGGCTGATATATCGGGCCGTAACTCCCATGGCGCCATTTTAATGCTACCAAGCCATCACCCGTCGTTAGCATTCCATTGACTCCCATTCAGTTTGACAGTGAATAACTTTACAGTAATATGAGTAACAGAAACTACAAAAACACTCATTAGTCCTCTGACTTTGTGCTGTCTTGTGTGTGTGTGTGTGTGTGTGTGTGTGTGTGTGTGTCTGCAGCGATGCACGTGTCTGTGCGGGAAGTCCACGTCTCGTCCGAGCCGGACTCGTCCTTCTTCCTGCGGGTGGACTGGAAGGGGCGGGGCTTAGGTTCAGGCTTCCAGGTGCTGCTGACTGACGGACAGGACGCCTGGAGAGGAGACGGTAAAAATAAATAAATTAATTAATAAACAAGACACCCTCACCCAGCGGGACCTGGAGGATTTATGCTCACCTGCCACACACACACACACACACATACACATACACATACACAGAGATACACACACACACTCACAAGCACACATACATACACACACATACATACACAGAGATGCGCACACACACACACACACACATACACAGAAAGACACACACATACAGACAGACAGAATTAAAGTACTACGCACACACACACGGAAACATACACACGTACAGTGTCTCACGTCCACACACACACACACACACATACACATACACATACACAGAGATACACACACACACGGAAACATACACACGTACAGAGTCTCGCGTCCACACACACACACACACACACACACACACACACACACAGAAACACACATACAGTTACATGGAAACACACACACAGACATAATTCCAGTGGTGGAAGATGTATTTGGATCCTTTCCTTAAGTAAACTTCTACGTTGTGACCTCATCTGGGAACATTTTGACCTTTTCAGCTTCAATCAGAAGATTTGAGTTTCACCTCCAACAGTCTCAAGTCTCTTCAAACTTTCCACTATCCTCGTTCATTTATACTGCTTATTGTTATCGATACTTACTGATTCTACTCCGATTCTACTCCGATTCTACTCTAATTCTACTCTGATTATTCTCTAATTCTACTCTGATTATTCTCTGATTCTGCTCTGATTCTACTCTGATTATTCTCTAATTCTACTCTGATTATTCTCTAATTCTACTCTGATTCTACTCCGATTCTACTCTGATTATTCTCTAATTCTGCTCTAATTCTACTCTGATTATTCTCTAATTCTACTCTGATTATTCTCTAATTCTACTCTGATTATTCTCTAATTATACTCTGATTATTCTCTAATTCTTCTCTGATTATTCTCTAATTCTACTCTGATTATTCTCTAATTCTACTCTGATTATTCTCTAATTCTACTCTGATTATTCTCTAATTCTACTCTGATTATTCTCTAATTCTACTCTGATTATTCTCTAATTCTACTCTGATTATTCTCTAATTCTACTCTGATTATTCTCTAATTCTACTCTGATTATTCTCTAATTCTACTCTGATTATTCTCTAATTCTACTCTGATTATTCTCTAATTCTACTCTGATTATTCTCTAATTCTACTCTGATTATTCTCTAATTCTACTCTGATTAATCTCTAATTATACTCTGATTATTCTCTAATTCTACTCTGATTATTCTCTAATTATACTCTGATTATTCTCTAATTCTACTCTGATTATTCTCTAATTCTACTCTGATTATTCTCTAATTCTACTCTGATTATTCTCTGATTATACTCTGATTCTACCCTCTTTGTCTCCCATTGGTTCCCGTGACTTCACAGTGAGCGAGGCGGGCGTGTGCCGGGAGGCGGAGGAGCTGGAGATGCAGCCGGAGCGGTACGTGCAGGACCTGGAGCGGGCGCTCACCGAGACAGAGAGCTCCGTCACCTACAGCTTCACGCTGACGCCGTCTCCAGCCGCCCGCCGCTCCGCGCTCACGCTGGCGTACGAGAAGGTTCAGAAGGACATCTCTGTGAGTGGCACGCACACCTCAAAATAGTCTCTATAGTAACAGTAACCGTCACAAGTTTGGGAATAATGGCGTTTTTCCATTAATGGTTCCTGATTAGTACCACCTCATGAGTGGGGGGGTACTAGTCCTTATGGGTCAATTCCCAGGCTAATTACTGCTAACTAACATGCATGTGTAAAAAATTCCAACCGATTGAAATGCGATGCAGTTTCCAAACATCCTCGGGCGTAATCTTTAGATTTTACTTGTTTGACGAGCAATGACTCACCTTAATATTCTCTGTTGATACTACATATACTCGCTACTACATCACATCTGGTGCCAGCGGAGCGGAGCGAAAGCCAAACATGCCGAAAATCTGCGTTGTCTTCTTTTTCTTCACGAATGGAATAAATGTCACACTGACTGACATGTGATCATTTGTCTTAAATAACAATCGGCTGTTTAGAAACGTCTCATGATATATACTGTGTGTGTGTATATATATATATATATATATATATATATATATATATATATATATATATATATATATAAATCCCACAAGGGGAAACTACCCATTACACTCTGTTGTTATTACACATCGGCCTGAACTACACACACATGCTCAGGACCTATACACACACTAATGGAGAGCCAGAGTCAGAGTGGGGGGGGGGGCTGCCCGTGGAAAGGCGCCTTGAGCAGTTGGGGGTTCGGTGCCTTGCTCAAGGGCACCTTGGCAGCGCCCCATATATTGTCTCTATAAGGCTTATTGCAGAGTTATGAAACAGCGTATGTATAACACGCCACTTCCTGTGCCATTATTGGCGTGTTATCAAGACACGTACTCACTTTTAGCGTGTTTATCGACGCCGCTGGGCCTCCATTGAATTACCTTGCGATGGCGTGGGAATTCACGTGTGAGGCGAGCGTGGAGGGTGCGTTTGATTCCCGGCATGCGGCTGTTTGGCTGAAGACACGTGTAGTTTCAAAAGAAGCTGAAAGCAGCAAAAGAGCCCTGCGTCCTGGTCTCCGTTGAGGTGGTCTCGACTACACACGGCTCCCGACAGACCAGCCCCAACGCTAAATGCATCTTTCTCAGTAAAATGTGAGTTGGTCGTTGACATTAAGAGTTGTTGATGGTTCACATGACGGGACTTAAATCTCTAAAGTTCTCCAAAGCTCCAGAGAAAAGCCCTGTTTTGATCTCCCGACGGAGCTGAGGAGGTGATGAATAGAGCGAGAAATGTCACGTTAGTTCAGAAACCTGAACCCCTTTACTGACGACCCGTGGCTAAAGTAACTGAGCTCACGGATGTCAGAGACCATAGACGGTTAAAGAAATGGACCAACGTGTCCCGTTGCCCTGGACGGGGACCAGTGAAGTCTATTAGGAGCTATGTCCCGGTGATGCTGAGCGTTACTGCGCAGCCTCCACCTGAGCAGGAAGACGTAGATGTGACGAGAGCAACCTGTCTGAAAGCTGTAAGTCTTCTGATAGATGTGCAAGAGAAATCTCAATCCTTCCCAATCAGCAGAGACGGAGAGGTAGGTATATGTTAGGAGATAACATAGTGAGCTACAAGGTAACAGGGCCTTTTATACATCGCCGTGTTTCTTTAGAAGTAAACAACGGACAAACCGAGTCTTTAAACGCTTCAGATGTAAAGTTATTCACTGTCAAAGTGACGCCAAAATGAATGGGAGTCAATGGGATGCTAACGACGGGAGATGGCTTCGTAGCACCGGGCGTATTTCAAGTAAAAACGGTTTTGTGTGGCAGGGCACCTTTAATGTGTTAGTTCTGGTGTGAGAAACACAGTCTCTGTGTTCAGGGGTGAACACACTCCTTCATGATGGAGACACAAAACCTTGTCGCCATGGTGACTATGACAGAATGGAAACCCACGTGCTGTAAGAAAGGAAAGGGGGAAATGAACCGGTTTCTTTTTTGACAAACTGCGAGTTAGAAAGAGCAGATTTACAGAAGTGAGCTGTGTGTGTCATCGCAGCGTTTCTCTTGCTCAACTTAAATAAACAAAAACAGTCATTCATGTGACACGAAGTTATGAGTCATAATGACGGGCTTCAGGCTAATAGCGTGTGTGTGTGTGTGTGTGTGTGTGTGTGTGTGTGCATGTGTGTAACACTGCTGACTTCTAGCTCAAATAGTATATAACACAGAGAAATCTGACTTTTGGTATTAATGTTTCTTATCCTCCCAAACGCAGCACAAGAACTTACAAAGAGAACATTTAGATTACATTTTATTGTCATTATCGGGGGACTTTCAAAATAAAACATTTTTGGCCTTAAAAGTCTTTTTTGTGTTCTAGATCTAAACAATTTTCAATGAGTTTCAATTTCCTTACATTCATGCAACGTTACTTCTTCTATTTTGAAATACTTATACTGTATGTGCACAGATGATTATTACTTTTTGCCGCTTTTTATTACATTTTAATGAATTTATTTACTTTGCAAGTACTATTGTGACTCTGCTTTGTATCGTACTTTAACGTCGTGGTTATAGATCTTAAATTTAATTCATGAAGGTCTTAAAAAGGTCTTAAATGTGTCTTGTTGAAACCTGCAGAAACCCTCGTTTTGTCTTCCCGTCAAAATTGAAAATCAACACTTTCGGTGACGCATTTTATCAATGTTTTTAACTTTTTCTGAAATCCGAGCATGCGCGACTCACATCTGCACTGGACTCACATCGGGCAGGGCCCAGGGGCGATCCAGATGTTTTTTGCTTCACTTCTACAGTCTCTGCCCGTGTTAAACACCCCAGGATGCAACTTCAACCTCTCTATAAAGATATAAAGGTTCATTCGTCCCAATAAACACAACCAGAGACTGTAAAGACAGTAATATTCTGCCCCGACATCCACCCACGGTGGCAGTGAAGTTGGAATAGGTGGAGCTGCTCTCGGAGGTTTCTCCCCAAATAAAAGTTAATCGGGGAGTCAGAAACGGCTTGTTGAAACGGTAGCGTCTCTATGACGACAGGGGGAAACCGTTTGCCAACATCAACACTGTCCAGCCAACCCAGCGGTGTCTCCCACCAGGCCCAGTACTCCCAGGACGCTCAGACCGGGAGAACTAAAGCAACCTCCACCGGCTCCCCCTCAAACACAGAATCTACTGAAATACTTCTCCTCACATACAACCTCGCCCCTCCATTCCTCTCCGACCCCCCCACCCGCCTCCTCAAGACCATCAGAACCAAGCCCCGGACCCGGGGAGACAGAGGCTCTGTTTCCATCCACACCTTTTTATCTGAATTAAGGGATAATGACTGAAAAAAAATGCCTTCTGGAAACGGTCAAATTAGATGGAATATCAAAATCAGGTCTCATCTCATTTTCTCTTGATGATATTCTTCTTAAACGCTGATGGAAAGACCTCATTTTCTGAATAAATCGTGAATTGCCATATAAGTTTTAGGTCATTTTATGGTTGCAACCCGCCACATATTGAAGAAGAAGTAGTTGTAGTTCATGTCCCCGAGTATTTCTCACACACTACTGAAACACTCT
>NC_048422.1:24216122-24218504 GCF_013103735.1 Etheostoma cragini | reverse complement strand
AACATGGGGACAACATGAGGGCAACATGGGGACAACATGAGGACAACATGAGGGTAATACTTGTAAAGCTGACATGAATGTGGTCTTCATTGTAGGTCGGAGGGACAGAAAAAGGACAACTCAGCAATATCGAACCGGGCGGCCGGACAGGAAGAGGACGACTACACAGGAAGTACCGACGAGGAGCCGGAGGAAGTGATGTCGTCTGCAGCCTCCGTGTCATCGGCCCGGGGTAAGCCTGCTCTCCGTGACGCATCGCAGACTCCTGCGTCCTCTGACCTCCGTCTTAACGCCTCAAGGTCAATCATCGGGTGAACTGGTTCCTCTCCATCAGACAGAGTTCCTCTTTTCTTCTAGTTGAGTTTTCTCCGTCATGTTACGAGCTGATTTCCACCTTTTATAGGCTAACCCTCCTGTTGTCTACGGGTCTAATTTGACCCCTTTCCAAAAAGTTTCTATATCAGAAATTTGAGTTTGTTTCAAATAAATTGTCCAACAAAGTGTATGGTTAAATAATCAGTTCACCACTTCCATTGCATTTGTCAGTTTCATAGCATTTGGTATTTCTGTTGCTTTTTACTTCACTTTTGTTATTTTTTTCTTCTTCAGAGTTTGCCTTTTTTTTTCTTCTTTTTTTTACGTTTTTGCTTACATTTTTAACTCTTTTTAACAATTTTTTTTCAATTGTTTTATTACGCTTTTGACCGTTTTTTTCCTCCGAAGTTTGACAGGTTTTCCACTTCTTTTGGTAAGTTTTTTACGACACTTTTCGTGTACGTTTTTGATGCTTTTTGACCTGTTTTTTTTTTAATTATTATTATTTTTTCCCTCCAATGTTTTCCCTTTTTTCCCACATTTTTCGTGACGTTTTTTTCAATATTTTATGTTTTTTATTGATTACATTTTAACGCCTTTCGACTGGGTTCTCTTCTAGTTCTTTTCCGTTATTTGTCGTCGAAAAAACCCAAAACTTCAGCGTGGCAGATTTCTATTTTTTTTAATTTGCCCGACCGGACAAGTGAGTTAAAAACATTTTGAGAAAAAAACGTTGAGCTTCCTGTAGCGTCTTGCCTCTAAATGTTTTTTTTAAATTTTATTTATCGGAACTTTAATATATTTTGATGTTCTTTTGTGACAATAAAACAAATTATCATATTATTTTTGTGAGAACTCATAAAAAATGAATGTTAGGGAAATCTGTTTATGTTTTGTAACACGTTTCTGGATTGTTTTGTTTTCTTCTAAATATCTATCGGCCGATATATCGGATTGTCGGATGTTTAAATAACCAAATACTTTAAATCCGTGTCGGCCGGGCTCTAATTAAATCCCATTTAAATTCCACAACATCCCGCCTCACTGATGAGTTTCTCTCCTCCTCCGAGTGCTGCTCCAGTAAAAGTGTAAATTCCCCAAATTGCGACCAAAATTTCCACATCTGTGTCAACAGTCCTTAAAAAGGGAACTTTTCCAGGAACATTAGCGACCTCGTCTCCATTATCCTACGTCTACGTATGACTTACACAGTGACCTCAATCAACGCATCATCTACAGAAAGGACATTTGAACGCGTGGGTCAACATTATTTTAACAATAACGAGGCAGAAAGTCACACGCGTTGCAGGTGTTTCGCCTTGCACGGCTGATGGAAAACACCTGCTGTGACATCACAGACCACAAAGACTAACAACATTATAATTTCTACCACTAAGTCGTCCGAGTATTTTCACATTAAATGTTGTTTTAAGTGATTTTCTAAGTGATTGATGGGAACAGTAATCTTTGTAATTGGTTTAGTTTGAAGCGAGACGAAACAAGCTGCAGTGTAACGTTAACGTGCAGATGTTCACCGTCAGTTCCCGTCCATTAAAAGTTCTGTTGTTGCAGCTACAGACTCAGATTATTATTATTATTATTATTATATATTATATAAGTGTCTGACAACATTAGGGAAAGGATCCCTACAGAGATAGACCTTCTAGTTACAGAGGAAGATCTTAAGATACACATTTGTATTTTTGTTTTTTTCATATATTATTTTTTCAAAGTACCCTGTGAGGGACTTGCACATAATTTTTTTAGTATCTGCAATTATATCATAATTATCCTGTTTAGTTGTATTGCCAATTAAGCAACATGAAATGAAAAAATTGACATTGAAGATGCTTTTCGTTTAACATGAAACGGCTCCAAAATCACCATCACCAAACCCACCAGACTCCATGTAAATAATCACTGCTTTTATCATCGTAACACACTTCATTCAAAGTGGACAGAAACTAAATAAAACTACCAAAAGCCGTCTTGGTTCATCTTTCCACTGTTCAACAATCACCATCTGGTCTGGTTGGTATAAACTCTTAATTCACCCATTTACATGTG
>NC_048422.1:24211749-24216022 GCF_013103735.1 Etheostoma cragini | reverse complement strand
GATGCTTTATGAGACCTCTGGTTTATATATTTTATGTTGGATTATAGATGCTTTATGAGACCTCTGGTTTATATATGTTATGTTTGATTACAGATGCTTTATGAGACCTCTGGTTTATATATGTTCTGTTTGATTACAGATGCTTTATGAGACCTCTGGTTTATATATGTTATGTTGGATTATAGATGCTTTATGAGACCTCTGGTTTATATATGTTATGTTGGATTATAGATGCTTTATGAGACCTCTGGTTTATATATGTTATGTTGGATTATAGATGCTTTATGAGACCTCTGGTTTATATATGTTATGTTGGATTATAGATGCTTTATGAGACCTCTGGTTTATATATGTTATGTTGGATTATAGATGCTTTATGAGACCTCTGGTTTATATATGTTATGTTGGATTATAGATGCTTTATGAGACCTCTGGTTTATATATGTTATGTTTGATTACAGATGCTATATGAGAAAACGGTGGAAGGGGAGAAGGACCACCATCTGTCTGCTCTGTTGTGGTTTGAGTGTTGAGTCTTTGAGTTTTACAGACAGCTTTTACAGACTGCTGCCGGTTTATTCCCAGAGACCAGGGCAGACGAGGTGGAAACCAGTCGTCGAGTAGAACGGACAGAGTAGAAAGTAACAGGAACAGAAAACTCAGGTAAAGTACAAGTACCTCAACATTTGTACTTGAGTACAGAACTGGAGTAAATGTACTTAGTTACAATCCACCAGTGGTGAGAGCAGAGTCGGACAATGGGAGGAGACATAGGACCAACAGAGGCAGAGCAGTCTTCTCCATTAGAGCCGCAAAGTATTGGATCTCCGAGCAGGTAGACAGACAGACAGGTAGGCAGACAGGTAGGCAGACAGGTAGGCAGACAGGTAGGCAGACAGGTAGGCAGACAGGTAGGCAGACAGGTAGGCAGACAGGTAGGCAGACAGACAGGCAGACAGGCAGACAGACAGGCAGACAGACAGGCAGACAGACAGGCAGACAGACAGGCAGACAGACAGGCAGACAGACAGACAGGCAGACAGACAGGCAGACAGGTAGGCAGACAGGTAGGCAGACAGGCAGACAGACAGACAGACAGGCAGACAGGCAGACAGACAGGCAGACAGACAGGCAGACAGGTAGGCAGACAGACAGACAGGCAGACAGACAGGCAGACAGACAGGCAGACAGGTAGGCAGACAGGTAGACATTTACGTAGGTAGGTATCCTCCCATAAAGGAGATTCTTTGCACAGTCTGACATGCGCGAGGCAATATGCACGAAGAAACTGGGTCTATACAGGGTCAGCGAGACAGTTTGTGGAGCAGTTCCACGGCAGCGAGATCAGAGATTCAGCTTTTCGGGTTTTAAATTCCAGATGAAATCTTGGCTGAAATCAACCCAATCCTGTTCCCATGTCAACCCAAACCGCTGATCCCAGCTTTGGGAAGTCCTGCTGTTGTGGTGTCCTAATCTTGTCCTTTTACTGTTGTTTTAGTGTTTTTATTTTCCAGTGTTGTGTCAGTGACTCGTGTTCTCCTGTTCTCCTCAGGACGCTCTACTGCGAGCCCATTGGACGACAGCCTTAAGGACATCCCGGACGTCGCCCCCTGTCGCAAGCGGCGCTTCCGCCACGTGGAGGCGCCGGCCGCCGAGCCCCAGAGCTCCCAGAGAAAGAGGTACGCCACATGCAACGGCTTCACCAGAATCAGAAATGGTTTTAATGCCACAAAGGTTACACTTGAGCCCAAAGATTCAAGACACATTGAAACTTTGTGCAACGCGCCTGTCTGCAGCGTTCTGAACACCAATGAGACGAGACGTGTATCATCTCCACAGCAACGACTCTTTGTTTTTTCCCGTCTTAACTTCGGTCTTCCAGGTTTTTTTTGGGGGGGGGGGGCAGTAGCTCAGTCCCAATGGAGATGGGTTGGGAACCGGAGGGTCGCCGGTTCAAGTCCACGTATGGACCAAAGTGGTGGACTGGTAGCTGGAG
This sequence comes from Etheostoma cragini, assembly GCF_013103735.1. Lineage (NCBI taxonomy): Eukaryota > Metazoa > Chordata > Actinopteri > Perciformes > Percidae > Etheostoma > Etheostoma cragini. The sequence continues at coordinate 24,214,026 of NC_048422.1, read as the reverse complement.
AGGTGCCAGGTTTGGGTCTTTGTGGTCGTTTGGCGTCTGTTTGTGTCCCTTTGTGGTAGTTTTGTGTCTCTTTTTTTTACATTATTTAGGTTATTTTCTCCATATCTGTGTCTAAAATGTTGGAAACGCTAGAGCAGATCAATCTTAGATCTGAAAAACTCTTTAGTTTTATTCACTTTGCCTAGGGTTTTTGCCAAAAACGAGCCCGCTCCATTTTTCCTTTTCTGTTTCCGGGGGTCCTTCTGCGTCTACTTCTCCCTCGGGGAAAACAAGACTGTGTTGCATTGTGGGATACGGGAGTAAAATGTAGTGTACATGGTAGAAACACTCAAATTAGCTGTGCATTGTGGGTATTTTATAGTGGACTATAAAGTGAATGAAATCAACCGCTACAAAATGGAGAACACACAATATAGTTATTTATATATATATATATATTACTGTTATTATTGCTATCTTTCTCTCTATACTGTATCTTTTTTCTTTTTCTGGCTAAAAGCCAATGAAATTTTAATTTCCTTGCTGCAGTCATCCCAAAAGGATTAATAAAGAGAAGTCTACGTCTAATATCGGGGACTATTTCCGTGATAGGGAACGGTTTTGAACCCAGTCCCTGTAGCAGCAGTAGTTCCTCCTGCTTTGTGGTCTGAGTTAACGCCCGTCTCGGAGTACTTTACTGGCTCTGCAGCTCGTAAACCGCTCGTAATGTTGCCCTCACATTTGTTCATTTATCCGGGTGGGACAGCTCCAACTCCAACCACTCAATAAGACAAACACACATTCAATCAGAAGCAGAAATACTTACAGTTGCACGAAGTGTATAAATATCAGAGTAGAACTATAAATAAAGAAATATAATGAGCTTAAGAAACTAAACTGAGGATTGGTTTGGAACAAGCTGCAGCAGAAGGGAAAGTTATGTCCAACCATGTTCTGAGTGATGGCGTTGCATAGTCTGTCCACCAGAGGACGCTCTACAACGTCCCTGTTAGTGATGGTGTTACATAGTCTGTCCACCAGAGGACGCTCTACAACGGCCCTGTTAGTGATGGTGTTGCATAATCTGTCCACCAGAGGACGCTCTACAGCGTCCCTGTTAGTGATGGTGTTGCATAGTCTGTCCACCAGAGGACGCTCTGCAAGACATTGCAAAAAGTGAGAAAGAACTTCGGGAAAAGTTAGAAAACGTCAAGAACGTGACAATAAATGTCGGAGAAAACTTAAAAAACTTCAAATCAACAAATTGACAAAAAACTTTGGGAAGTGTCTTAAGGAGGTTTTAACTTAAAATTTGGACCCAGAAAAACTAAATGTTGGTCGACGGGAAGACAACACGAGGGTTAGAACAGCGATAATATGCAATTTCAATTTATCGGAATAAGCAGAAAAAATAGTTCATGACTAGGAAAATTCCCAATTTGGTCATGTGTGCATGTATGTATGTGTGTACATACAAATGTGTGTGTGTGTGTGTGTTTGTGTGTGTGTGTATATATATATATATATATATATATATATATATATATATGCATTAAGATCTGAAGTTGTGAAGAAGACCAGCAGAGTGGATTTGTTCAAGCGTCCGAGCTGGTTTGCTGGTTTGTTTGTAGAAAAGTCCCAGCTGTTCACCTTTAGGCCGTTATCCCGTTTACTACATTCCTCCTGAGAGGGGAAAATAAAATTTGGCTCTGGAGAGTATTTATTGGTGCTAAAAGATCAGGGTTGTCCTGCAGGACATCTCCTGACCCCCATCTCTAGCGGTTTTATCTCTTTAACCCTTGTGTTGTTTTTGTCAACATCATTATCGCTTTTTCCAACATTTTTGTCACTTTTTCAATGTTGTGGGTGCTTTTTTTGAAGTTATTTGATATTTCTAATGTTGACATTTTCCTCTTATTTCAAAGGCCCATTTTTTGGGTGATGAAAAAACTGAAAATGCGTTAAATTTGACCCGAGGACAACATGAGGGTTAAGCACACAAACACATGCTGCCCTGCAGGCAGAGCAGCTGGGACCAGCTTTCCATTCAGGACTTTATGTGGAGACACAGCCGCGCTAATGAGTGAGTGGAAAACATCATGAGGCTGCATCATGGTGTCATGTATGTCCAGGGCATCATCAGAGTCCTACCAGACTCTGGTCCTACCAGACTCTGGTCCATTAGCCCGGTCCTACCAGACTCTGGTCCTACCAGACTCTGGTCCTACCAGACTCTGGTCCATTAGCCAGGTCCTACCAGACTCTGGTCCATTAGCCCGGTCCTACCAGACTCTGGTC
>NC_048422.1:24207006-24211649 GCF_013103735.1 Etheostoma cragini | reverse complement strand
TCCTACCAGACTCTGGTCCATTAGCCCGGTCCTACCAGACTCTGGTCCATCAGCCTGGTCCTACCAGACTCTGGTCCAGTAACCCAGTCCTACCAAAGATTTGGCTGCAGTATTGAGGGAAATTAAAATTGGGCATATTAAAAGCAGAAATTAGGAATTATTGAGACTAAAATTAAAGGAATGGATGTTGATGATAATCACAGACTGGAATATGTCAACTTTTACTCAATACTATTTCAAAAACACTTCCATTTGTTTTACAATGCTATAAAATTGAATAAGACGCCCCAAAATTAATAAAAGTAGAGATTTGTACTTGGCAAAGAGCGTTGGGTGGAATCAATCATGTTATTTTGGGGAATTAAAAAGAACATTGATATAGGACAACATGGGGACAACATGAAGACAACATGAGGACATAAGGGCCACATGAGGACAAGATGAGGACAACATGGGGACAACATGGGGCAACATGGGGACAACATGAGGACAACATGAAGACAACATGAAGACAACATGAAGACAACATTAGGACAACATGGGGACAACATGAGGGTTAGCAGTCTACCGAACCATAGGTGTGAAAGCGGCCTCAGATTGCCTTGTAGGAAAATAATGTCCCCATTCTTAATCCTGCCTGAAGAACTAAGATGAAAGGGGTTGCTGGTGTATCCAGGCTGAAGAAATCTCCCAGATAGAGATCTTAAAAACCTAGATACCACCAGAGTAAAGCGAGAAAATGAACCAACCCTTTGATTATCTTGGATATTGGTGAAAGCCATTATTCTCAGGTCTGAACACAATGCAGCAGGGGGTTCAATGGGAGGTCTGAGGACACAAAGTCAGTCAACTTCTCTCAAAGAAACATCTATGCAACTCTCTTCTTTCTCTGTTGTGCATTTAGTCTCCGTTTCTACTCTCAAAGTCAGTCCGTCACTCGGCTCTGAAGCGCTGTTGCTGCAAATCCAAAAGAACCTCACAATGCCAGCTCTCTCCAGAGCGAGCTCACTATCTCCCATTTGCCAGTTTTCTTTTTGGACGTGGCCAGTTAGAAAACACTCCAAAGACTTGTCTCAATCTGACGTTGTTTGTAACACAGCGCGGAGAAACTGGGTCCAAGTTCCTCCGAAAGCCAGCGACTGTAAACCGTGCCACATGCAGATGGCCGTGGGCGGTGCCATCCCTCGGAGCCGGGGCCGGTGCCCATTACCTCTCAGCTCGGGCCAGCTCCAACAAGCAGCAGCAGTGAGCTGTGGAGCAGCTGTGGCTGGCTGCAGAAGCTCCTGCAGAAGAGAGGCCTTTGTCTACGGGGGTGGGGGTGGGGGGGGGTGTTAGGCCTGTTGGCAGCGTTGGGCTCAGTTAAAGAAAGTGAGTTAAACGAATAGTTCCATTTAACCCCCTCTAAAAAACTAAAAAACTCTATACTTTACATTTCTTTGTGTAGAGATTAAACAAACAAGTCCACACCCCCATCCTCCATCTTGCCCCCCCAAGCATCCAAAGACCACCATGTTATGGGACCATTAACATTCTCTTTAAGTTCCTCATGGACACTCTAGAAAATGAGTTTTGCTTTCTTAAATATCCGGTTGTTGATGCTCCAGAGTGTGTTTGACTCATTCTAGTCCCAGTATCCTTGAGATGTAAGATTTTGTGTACTCAAAGGACAGTTTTCCCATGAAAAGAAACTTGCAGTGAAACACTCTCTTCCTCTCTTTCACACACAGACCGGTTCTGTAAACCATCAAACATCGCTCCCAGCCATCACAGATAATCACTGCAAGACCTGAGCCCGCCCGAGCCCCTAACGTATTTAATACGGAGAGCTTTGTCCTTCCAACACGATCCAACTCAGCTGTAAAATCAATAACATTTGTAGAACATGTGAATGGAGTTTGTGTACGGTTCTGTTTATGGGTTGCTGTCAGAGGAAATAATCCTTTAAAGCTGTTGTTCCCGACTCTACAGGGTTACAAGATACACCTAAAGCCCGGTTCAGACCAAAGATTGCAGCGGACTGAACCGGCCCGTCTCAGCTCGACTCACTCAAACCAGCTGATTGTGTCGCTGTTTTTATGTTAAAAACTGTCTGCTGGTGGTAGTGGCAGAGTTTAAAGTGCTCATATTATTAAAATAATCACTTTTTCTGGGATTTTGGGGGGTTATTTTGTGACTCTGGTGCTTCCACATGCATACAAACTTGGAACAAACCTATCCATGGTGTTTTAAGTGAGATCCGGTTTCTGAGTGTCCCCTGTCTTCGGTCTCCGGGTGAGCTGTCCAACATCTGCACGGGTTTCTACGTCACTAGAGACGAGCTGGATAACCGTAGCATGCTAGCTCGTTCTCAATGGAAAACACTGCTCCAAAAGCCACAAGTTGACAATAATCCCCAAAAGAACTACTTCCTGTCCCTGTTGTGGCCCTGGTCTAGAAGAAGTCTCCCATCTGATCCTGCCTTGGACTAACCAAAGCTGGAGAGAGAGTTATCAGCTGATGGGATCCCAACAAAGTTAGGATAGAAGACACATGGTGTGTGGTGGAGCGAGCTCGAGACCAATGACTGAGGAGAGGCGTTACAACAAAGCCGTGAATCAGAGAAATAAAACGTTTTTTGCTGATTTAGCAATGCGGCTGTAGCAAGGTTCCCACTATTACTATCCACATTTATATCTAAATGCATTTATATCTATACAGAAGTACAGAGAGTTCTCTGTATGCAGATGATGCACCATCTCGTCTTGCAGGTATCAGAACACCGGAAACTGGCGTGCAAGTTTAACCTTGTCTCAATTTATGTATTTCTGAGGACTATGGTGACCTGGTCCTCAGATCTCTGCAGGGTAAATCCAGACAGCTAGCTAGACTACCTGTCCAATCAGTTTTCTGTTGACGTTTCTACCAATGTTCTGTAAATTTTTAGAAACGTTGTCGCCTTGTAGTCGTTTTTTTGACACTTTTTGTATTCCGGATTTCTGTCCTCTGTCAATGTGTTGGCGCTCTAACCTGCGGCTGATTTCTAATCCCTGCAGAATAAATCCAGACCGCTAGCTAGACTATCTGTCCAATCTGAGGACTATGGTTACCTGGTCCTCAGGTCTCTGCAGGGTAAATCCAGACCGCTAGCTAGACTATCTGTCTAGTCAGAGTCTCTGTTTACGACTAAAACTACTTCTGAACATGTTCCACCAAAACAACTTCTTTCCTGAGACTATTTAGCAGCGGCACCGTGGCTCCGTCCGGTGCTTAGCCCCGCCCACGATTATTGTGATTGGTTTAATGAAATGCCAATAAACCAGAGCAGGTTTTCTCCCATCCAGTAATGCCGTGTGGACTTGCCAGACCTCCTCCACAGTGCTGTTGAGGAAGAACTGACAAAGCGAGACTACGGATTTTATATTTCTCTCTATTATTAAAAAAAAAACTGGACGATTTTACTAATGAAACAATCAGAAGAATTAGGAGTTGCTGTTGATGTTATTCAATGAAACTACTCTCTATTCCTCTCCATTGTCTTAAAGAGGACAAATCAGAGACAGATATCTACAAACTAAAGCCAGCACAGTATACATGGACATACCACTAAAAGGATTTTCGTGATGTAATTTGTGCTCCAAACCTTTTTAAGAGACATCTTTGGGTTTTTATTTGGACTAAATCTCCCCCTTCTGCTGCAGCTCGTTCCAAGCCAAAACCTCTGTTTAGTTTCTTAAACTACGAAATGGCTCATAATGTGTTCATGCTGTGGCGTTGGTATGTCACCAGGCCAGCTCTGTGTGGGGGCTCCTGAGTGCCCCGACGCATGAGCTTAACCTCGCCTCTCGGGGTCGAAACCGCTCTCGTCACGTTCGCCCCTCTGCGCCATGTGTTCGAGTCTCCGGTGGTCCTCCGCGGCAGGGCAGAGCAGATCCTCCACTGAACAGGTCTCTTGTTTCCTCTTAACTGGTTCCAGCAGCAGGGCGCCGTTTGTCGTACAGTTGGTAATGATTTACACGAGCTCAGGGCCTCTCTCCCCTCTCCTCTGCTTTCTCACATCGGCTTTTTCTCTCGTTCCCGTTCAACTTATCATCATTACAGCGGGGCTGCATTGGAGGGAGAGAGTCTGCAATCTCGTGTTCTCGTTTCCTAAACGTCTTTCCTAAAGCGACACGTGACGTAAAGCTCGAGATGTTTCTCTGGGCTGTTGATGGTTGTCACCGCCCGATGTGAGGAGAGCGCAGATTTGAGTCGTGCGTGCGTCACTTTGCGACAAGTAGCGTACAAGATGCTAACGAGAGACTTCTGTTACATCAACACAGTAAAAATAAACCTACTTAACCAAGTTGGTTCACTGCTAGCTTAGCTACAAGTTAGCATCAAACACAACAAAGGCTGTCAGTTGAATGGCGTTTTGAGCTAACGTTAGCATTCAAACAACTATAGCTATAAAGCTCAAATGGTTTTGAAATCATTCACATCTTCTGTTATTGTTTGTAATGAGAAGTTTATTTCATCGATTTCAGAAATTTCAATATGACATGTCGTAAAGCGTTTAAATCTGAGCATGCACGACTCAAATCTGCACGCTCCTCATATCGGGCAGTGACAATGGTCCTTAGAGGCCCCCCTACAGGTTTCACCATAGAGCCCCCCCCCCCTACAGG
>NC_048422.1:24201937-24206906 GCF_013103735.1 Etheostoma cragini | reverse complement strand
AGAGAGAGAGAGAGAGAGAGAGAGAGAGAGAGAGAATTGGTTTGTATATGTTTCATATTTGTATACAGACAATATATTAAGGGTCATGGATTGCAGTGGAATTGTTAATGTAAGTGTTATGATTGTTACCTTAATGTACAGATGGGTGACATATGAAGGTAAAACTACACACATTGTCTATGCGGGATGTCTCTGCAGCCTTAACAACAGCTTCACTATTTCTTCTTTGTAGAAAGTGAAACTTCACTGAAGGAAAAACATTCTTCTGAAAATATTCACTCATTTCACTCATTCACTCAAGTGTATTAATAACTCTGAAACACCCTAAATGATAGCTAGATCCACCTTAAGAACTATAATTCACTCTACAGAATAGCTAGATCCACCTTAAGAACTAATATTCACTCTACAGAATAGCTAGATCCACCTTAAGAACTATAATTCACTCTACAGAATAGCTAGATCCACCTTAAGAACTATAATACACTCTACAGGATAGCTAGGTCCACCTTAAGAACTATAATACACCCTACAGGATAGCTAGGTCCACCTTAAGAACTATAATACACTCTACAGGGTAGTTAGGTCCACCTTAAGAACTATAACACACCCTACAGGATAGCTAGGTCCACCTTAAGAACTATAATACACCCTACAGGATCGCTAGATCCACCTTAAGAACTATAATACACCCTACAGGATGGCTAGGTCCACTTGAAAAACTATAATACACCCTACAGGATAGCTAGATCCACCTTAAGAACTATAATACACTCTACAGTATTGCTAGGTCCACCTTAAGAACTATAATACACCCTACAGGATCGCTAGATCCACCTTAAGAACTATAACACACTCTACAGTATTGCTAGGTCCACCTTAAGTACCCCGTGTGGGAACACATTTAATCAGGTTGTCTGTTTTAACGTGTCGGTCTGTAGTTCTGCAGCATCATGGTGTATTTTAAAACTGAGAAGGACTTTTACCTTTTTTTAAGTGTGCTTCATGAACTGGTAATGAATGAATGAATGAATGAATGAATTAATTAATTAATTGTGATTGTCATTTTAACATTTGTACCAATAAACAGTTTGAACGTGTTATTTTGTCATGAAATTAAAAGCTTGTCTGTGGTTTTTTAGACTCCTCTTTAAAGGGGACTCCAACAAAATCTATTTACTAGTTAAGGTTTAGTAGGACCGGGCTAGTGGACCCGAGTCTGGTAGGACCGGGCTAGTGGACCCGAGTCTGGTAGGACCGGGCTAGTGGACCCGAGTCTGGTAGGACCGGGCTAGTGGACCAGAGTCTGGTAGGACCGGGCTAGTGGACCCGAGTCTAGTAGGACCAGGTTAAAGGACCAGAGTCTGGTAGGACTGGCCGATGGACCAGAGTCTGGTAGGACCAGGGTAATGGACCAGAGTCTGGTAGGACCAGGGTAATGGACCAGAGTCTGGTAGGACCAGGGTAATGGACCAGAGTCTGGTAGGACCAGGGTAATGGACCAGAGTCTGGTAGGACCGAGCTAACAGACCAGAGTCTGGTAGGACCACGTTAAAGGACTTGAGTCTGGTAGGACCAGGGTAATGGACCAGAGTCTGGTAGGACCACGTTAATGGACCAGAGTCTGGTGGGACCAGGCTAATGGACCAGAGTCTGGTAGGACCACGTTAAAGGACTAGAGTCTGGTAGGACCAGGTTAAAGGACTTGAGTCTGGTAGGACCAGGGTAATGGACCAGAGTCTGGTAGGACCACGTTAATGGACCAGAGTCTGGTAGGACCAGGCTAATGGACCAGAGTCTGGTAGGACCACGTTAAAGGACTAGAGTCTGGTAGGACCAGGTTAAAGGACCAGAGTCTGGTAGGAACAGACTAAGGGACCAGAGAAGGGATGCCCCTAGTTGCATTGTTGGAAATGTAGGAAGCCGTGTTTTTTGACACTTTAAAAATCTCTTCTTCTGCTGAGCCGATGTTCTTCTTCTCTTGTTTTTAAATCGTCGTCCCAACTTAATGAAGAAGGGAAAGCCTACTAAATCAGCGAAGTGCCCCTTTAATCTCTCCTTTTTCCCTCCCTCTCTGATTCATTCTTTTTCTTTTTTTACTATAATAATCTCTCCCTTTCTTCCACTCTTCCTCTCATAATCTCTCTTCTTCCTCTCAACATCTTTCTCTCCTTTTCTGCTTCTCTCTTTCTTCTCTTCCTCTCATAATCACTCTCTTCTTCCTCCATCTTTCTCTCATTCATTCATTTTCTTTTCTTATCTCTCCCATTCTTCCTCTCATAATCTCTCTATTCTTCTTCCTCTTCATATCTTGCTCTCCTTTTCTACTTCTCTCATTCATTCTTTTTCTTTTCCTATAATAAACTCCCATTCTTCCACTCTTCCTCTCATAATCACTCTCTCTTCTTCTTATAATCACTCTCTCTTCTTCTTATAATCACTCTCTCTTCTTCTTCTTATAATCACTCTCTCTTCTTCTCTTCTTCTTCCTCTCATAATCACTCTCTCTTCTTCTTCCTCTTAATATCTTGCTCTCCTTTTCTGCTTCTCTCATTCTTCCACTCTGCCTCTCAGGACTTCCTCCTTCTACACCTCCCATTTCTCTTTTTGTGTCACCGCCCCCCCCCCCCCCCCCCCCCCCCCCCCCCCCCCCCCCCCCCCCCCCCCCCCCCCCCCCCCCCCCCCCCCCCCCCCCCCCCCCCCCCCCCCCCCCCCCCCCCCCCCTCCCTCCCTCTCTGGGCGTTGAATTATCAGGGGAGGTGTACGAGCCCCTCCCTCCTTCCTAATGTCTGGTAGCAGCGGGTGTGAAGTGGATTTGAACTTGCGGAGCGGTGGAGGAAACATCTGGAGGAGAGCAGCTGCTGAAACCAGCCGGTCTCACCCGCCGGACTCTGGGAGTTTCTTTTTAGGAAAGTTTGAAGAAATAAAACCGGGAGCGACTGGATCTTTGGACTCTTGTTTCCTGAGGATTAAAGGTAAGATTTCTCCTTTTTTACTCGTTTCTCGCTCACGTTCCTGCACAGAGAGTTCCTCAACTCTGTCTAAATGCTTTGATTAAGATCATTTTCAGAGACGCACACCAGCTATTAGGTTATTTTAGAGATTTAAATCCTAAAGTGATGCTGTGGTCTGCAGGGGGGTCTTTTGGGGGGGCAGGAATGTTCCCACACTGATTACACTCCGAGATAAGAAACCCATTGATAAAAGTGACACTCGGGACCAATCAGGTCCTTTTACACACTTGATGTCTTGATGAGCTTTATCACCGCAGCTGTGCACACATACACACACACACACATCTCTAAATCCTCTTGTTTTTATCTTAACGCCTCACTGGCATCTTAAAACATCGGAGATCAAATATAATCCTTAATTTATGAAGCTGTCATCGTCGGGACAACCCAAAGTAGAAAGTAGAACTCTGTGTCCAGCAGGAAGAAGCTCAGGAAGACAAAGATCCAGATCCACTTAATACTGAGAATACGGAGTAGGGCATTTCAAAGGAATCAACAAAAATACTTAATTTTTTAAAATCCAATTTCCTGCATTTCTACATACATTTAGAGACTAGGAGGTTACAAAACCACGTAAATAAAAAAGTTGATCACAATAATAAATTATGCCAGAATTTAAAAGAAAAACAACTCTAATTTCCGATATATAAATAAAGACATTTGCACCGTACATTGTTGCAGAAAGAATTACCAGAATGCAATTCAATTCAATTTTATTTTATTTTATTTATAGTATCAATTCATAACGAGAGTTATCTGGAGACCCTTTACAGATAGAGGAGGTCTAGACCAGATAGAGCAGGTCTAGACCACACTCCAGAGTTTACAAGGACCCAACAGGTCTAGTAGTTTCCTCCAGAGCAAGCAACAAGGCCACAGTGGAGAGGAATAACTTCCTTTTAGGCAGAAACCTGGGACAGACCCAGACCCAGACCCTGACCCAGGCACAGACCCAGGCCCTGACCCAGACCCAGACCCAGGCTCTTGGTAGGCGGTGTCTGACGGGCCGGCTGGGATTAGAATAAAGAGTTGAAATAATAGAAAATGCAGAAAATTAAATGTTTGTTGTGACATCATAGCCCCCCCCCCCCCCCCAAAGTTACGCCCTTGCCGGAAACGAGCATGTACCCCTGACTGCAGACCCGCAGACCTCAATGTGGGCGGAGTTAAGCGTGTAACCCCGCCCCCTCTACGTTTAACCACGCCCACATTGAGGTCTGCAGTCTGGGGCTTCTGGAAACAAGAGACTGTGTAGATGCAGATCGTAGACTCTTACTGTATGAATGAAATAAGATCACACCCATGTAGAAGCGAGGGAGATGACACCCTAGGGAATTATTATTTAATCTCTTTTTTTTAATCGTTCCTTCTCACGTTCTTCTACTTTTCCTCTTTAACCCTTGAATGGTATTTGTGTCAAATTGACCCCTTTCAACTTTTTAGAAGAAGAGAAAACGGTCCAAGTTCCATGTTTTCTACCTTCTATCAGCGTCCTTTCCTTATTTCCTGAGATAAGTAACTCAGAAATATAAGAATAAGAATAAGAAATAAGAAATAAGTAACTCAAAAATAATAACTCAGAACATTATTGTGGATATGACCGGGGTTTAAAATGAACCTTTGCATCCACCAGCCAGATGTTAGTCAATGTTAAAGTCTCACCTCCATACATTACCATTGGGTTTATTGGGCTGGTGGGGGAAGCAACACGAGGGTTAGTCACTCTTCTTCCTCTCTCCCTTCTTTCAGTCTTCCTTTTACTCTCTCTCTCTCTCTTTTCTCCTTCTTCCTCTCCCCATTCTTCCTTTTACTCTCTCTCTCTCTGTCTTCTACCTCAATCCTATTCTTGCACTCGTCCTATTATCGCTCTCTCTCTCTCTTCTTCTTCTTCTTCCTCTCCCCATTCTTCCGTTTACAATCTCTCTCTCTCTCTCTCTCTCTCTCTTCTTCTTCTT
>NC_048422.1:24200117-24201927 GCF_013103735.1 Etheostoma cragini | reverse complement strand
CTCTCTCTCTCTCTCTCTCTCTCTCTCTCTCTCTCTCTCTCTTCTGCCTCTCTCCCTTTCTTCCACTCTTCTTCTCATAATCTGCCCCCCCAGGGTTCCTGTCCCCGTTGAGATTACACCCTCGGTAACGAGTCATAATTTAGAAAAACATACAGGCCCGAGATTAGCCAATCAATCAATTAATCAATCAATCAATTAATCAATCAATTAATCAATCAATCAATTAATCAATCAATCAATCAATTAATCAATCAATCAATCAATTAATTAATCAATCAATTAATCAATTAATCAATTCATAAATCAATCAATCAATCAATCAATCAATCAATTAATCAATACATCAATCAATCAATCAATCAATCAATTAATCAATTCATAAATCAATCAATCAATCAAGTTACTACTCCGTCATTTCCTTAATTGAATGTTTTTTTTTAAATATTCTTTTCCATCTTTTATTTATGTAAGTCATTCAAGGTCAAAAGACAGATTTTCATTTATTTATTCATATTTCACAGTGGAAACTATTCATCGCTGAATCAACGATAGTAAAAGTAATCTACAGTTAGACTCGCGTTGTCCTCCCGTCATGAACCTGTCCTTCAAAACTTAAGTGTTTTTTATGCTTTTTGTTTTTTGTGCTTGTCTTTGTTGATTTTTCTGATTTATTTCTCACTTTTTCCAGCTTTTGGTGCTTTTTTTTTTTGTAAACCTGAGCTGGTTATTAATAGGTTTTTACACTTATTCTTGGAATTCACGGTCAACAAACCTCATTTATATGAAATTATACGTACGTTTTAATTAAAAAGGCAGAAATGATGAATTATTTGGACAGATAGTTGAGATCAGAGGACGTTGAGTGGATCTCAGACGGGGAGATGTCAGAGTTTAGTCCCCATACTGGTTGGAAACCATTATAAAGGATCCAAAGATCCCGACTCACTTCTATTCAACAGTTGTTTTGTCTGTAAAGCACATTTCAGCAAGAGGGCTAAACAAAGTGCTTCATATAAAAATGATTAAAATACAAGAATAAGAGTTACAGTGCAAGAAATGAACATTAAAGAGCAGTTATGAACAATAACAAATAGATATGTTGACAAAAACGTGATGTTTTGGTGTTAGTATGGGACAACGGATGAGCTGTTGCTCTATACATGTAATCCATGTTACATGTAATCCATGTTAGATGTAATCCATGTTAGATGTAATCCATGTTACATGTAATCCATGTTACATGTAATCCATGTTACATGTAATCCATGTTACATGTAATCCATGTTACATGTAATCCATGTTGGATGTAATCCATGTTACATGTAATCCATGTTACATGTAATCCATGTTACATGTAATCCATGTTAGATGTAATCCATGTTACATGTAATCCATGTTACATGTAATCCATGTTACATGTAATCCATGTTACATGTAATACATGTTACATGTAATCCATGTTAGATGTAATCCATGTTACATGTAATCCATGTTACATGTAATCCATGCTCTTGAGCAAGGCATCGAGCCCCCATCTGCTGGTGGTGCCTCTCCATGGACAAATACAGGTGATATGTGTCTCTTTGTGTGATTGGCTCCGCCCTCTTCTTCCTCCAGGTAGAGATGGATCCTCTCGTCCTCACACACCTGCTCTGCTTCGTCTGTCTGAGCGCTGCTCGTCCTCAACCAGGTGAGTCCTGTCTGTCTGTCTGTCTGTCTGTCTGTCTACCAATAAGACTTGGTTTTAGGAGTAGGGTTAGAGTTAGGTTAGGGTTAGGGTTAGGGTTAAGGTTAGGCATTTAGGTTTGAT
>NC_048422.1:24199891-24200049 GCF_013103735.1 Etheostoma cragini | reverse complement strand
GGTTAAGGTTAGGGTTAGGGGCTAGGGAATGCATTATGTCAATGACTGGTCCCCACAAAGATAGAGACACGCACTGTGTTCGTGTGTGTGTGTGTGTGTGTGTGTGCGTGTGTGTGTGTGTGTGTGTTTGTGTGTTTGTGTGTGTGTGTGTGTGTGTG
>NC_048422.1:24197896-24199791 GCF_013103735.1 Etheostoma cragini | reverse complement strand
TTATAGAGAGGTCTAGACCTGCTCTACCTGTACATTATAGAGAGGTCTAGACCTGCTCTATCTGTATAAGTGTCTAAGGACTAAATGGGTAAAGACAAATGAGAGAACAGCTTGTAAGTTTGCTGAGTTTTGGCAGAGGACCTATGGTGCTGCTAAAGTTGTCTCAAAGTGGAAGCTAGCTTTATTTTTGGCTGCTGGGACTTGAAGGAGACAGAAGGTCAGGGTCCAGGTCTTCAACCTGTTCTACCTGACGAGACGGAGACGGTCTGCTGACATCACGACACCCCCCCCCCCCCCCCCTTCACTCCGGATCCGAAACCAGAGATGACTCCAGCGATGGCGACGCGACGGTAAAGAGAGACGGTTATTTCAGCTGTCCTCCTCCGACTAGACGGAGCTGTTGTGTGGAGTCATTAGCTCCTTTATGTCCCTCTAGACGGGGGGGGGGGGGGTTATTACCGTCCTGGCAGGGCCGCGGGACCACATGAATGGATGAACTGGGCCGTTGTCCGGCGCTCAGAGGGAGCGTCTTTGTGCCGAGCTGCTCGACAAAGACCCCCGTTCAGCGTTAATGTGGAATCTGTGGAAATGTGTGGGAGCCAGGGTCGGCTTCAGGGTCTACGCACTGGATCCACCAACTAGATTTAACACAACGTAACGCACGAGAGCAGTTGGGAACGGGCTGGGCTATTGCTTGGTGTCCTGTCATTCCGCTTGCAGCTTTCTCCAGAACCATTGTAACCCCGAAATCTTGTTATTAGAGAAGGACCCCGAAGAGCTGAACCCTGCTGGGGTCTTCCAGTCAAATCTGACCCCTTTTCAAGAAGTTTCTTAATCAGAAAATGGGGTTTCTTTCAAGCAAATTGTCCACAAAAAGTAACGTGGATGGTTCCCAACAACGTTCCTTACAAGTTAAATAAATAATCAGTTCACTTCTTTCATTGAATTTGGGTGTTTTTGTCAATTTTATAGCATTTGGGGAGAAAAACAATTGGTAAAAGAACTTTTAAAAAAGTGTGAAGAATGAGAGAAAAATATCAAATAAAGTGACAGAAATGTGAAAAGATGTGGAAAAAAGTAATAAAATGTCAAAAAAGTGACAAATATCAATGTTCTTTTTAATTCCCCAAAATAACATGATTGATTCCACCCAACGCTCTTTGCCAAGTACAAATCTCTACTTTCATTGATTTTGGGGCGTCTTATTCAATTTTATAGCATTGTAAAACAAATGGAAGTGTTGTTGAAATAGTATTGAGTAAAAGTTGACATATTCCAGTCTGTGATTATCATCAACATCCATTCCTTTAATTTTAGTCTCAATAATTCCTAATTTCTGCTTTTCTAACTCAAACATTAGGTACAATTTCCTATAAATGAGGTTTATGGCCCATAAATTCCAAAAATAACTGTAAAACTAAAGTTAATAAGTTAGTGTTACGTAGTTTTAAACGTCAAAAAAGTGACAAACGTTGAAAAAAAAAGCGTCGAAAGTGTTGAAAAAGGGACGAAAACGTGAAAAAAGTTAAAAACGTTGATAACGTCAACAGAAGTGTTGATTTTCAATTTTGACGGTTAATTCCTGATATTCTGCTACTGCAATGTGAAAATTGTAACCTTCATCTTGCAAAATATATATATTATATAAGATTCTTCTTTTTCCTATTTTCTATCATTCACTTTTTTTGAGAAAGCTTACGTAGCTCGTAGCTTTTTTGTCGCCTTTTATTAACCTTTTATTAACTTTTTATTAACTTATTAGTAGCCTTTTATTAACTTTTTATTAACTTATTAGTAGCCTTTTATTAGCCTTTCAGTAGCCTTTTATTAGCCTTTTATTAGCCTTTTAGTAGCCTTTTATTAGCCTTTTAGTAGCCTTTTATTAGCCTTTTAGT
>NC_048422.1:24196688-24197796 GCF_013103735.1 Etheostoma cragini | reverse complement strand
GTTACTGTGATCTCTACTGTAAAACTTAGACTGCTGTGATTTCTACTGTAATAATTAGACTACTGTGATTTCTACTGTCATATTTAACTACTGTGATGTCTACTGTAATATTTAACTACTGTGATTTCTACTGTCATATTTAACTACTGTGATGTCTACTGTAATATTTAACTACTGTGATTTCTA
Organism: Etheostoma cragini; assembly: GCF_013103735.1. Taxonomy (NCBI): domain Eukaryota; kingdom Metazoa; phylum Chordata; class Actinopteri; order Perciformes; family Percidae; genus Etheostoma; species Etheostoma cragini. The sequence goes on along the minus strand of NC_048422.1, from coordinate 24,197,610 downwards.
CTGTAATACGTACACTACTGTGATTTCAACTGTAATACGTACACTACTGTGATTTCTTCTGTAATACTTAGACTACTGTGATTTCAACTGTAATACGTACACTACTGTGATTTCTTCTGTAATACTTAGACTACTGTGATTTCTACTGTAATATGTAGCCTACACTATTGTGATATCTACTGTAATGCTTAGGTTACTGTGATCTCTACTGTAAAACTTAGACTGCTGTGATTTCTACTGTAATAATTAGACTACTGTGATTTCTACTGTAATATTTAACTACAGTGATGTCTACTGTAATATTTAACTACTGTGATTTCTACTGTAATACGTACACTACTGTGATATCTACTGTAATGCTTAGACTACTGTGATGGTGTCGTGGCAACAAGGTTATAGTGTAACTTTACAGCATTCTACTGTAAAAGTCATATCAGTAGTGTTACTGTGAAGCCTAAAGGAAACAACTGGAGATTTCACAGCCGTTTTTTTTACAGTGTATACTTAGTGTACTTACTTACCTGTATCTACTTTCATTGTCTTTGTGTGTGTTTTCTGTCCCAAGGCGAGGTCTTCTACCCCCCCTCCGTCAGAGACAAGCTGACCCTGCAGCAGGCCCGGGACGAGTGCGTGAGGCACGGCGCCGTCCTGGCGTCGCCCGGGCAACTGTACGCGGCCTGGCGGTCCGGGCTGAACCGCTGCGACTACGGCTGGCTGGCGGACGGCAGCGTGCGCTACCCGGTCACCGTGCCCCGGACCCAGTGTGGGGGGAACCTCCTCGGGGTCCGAACCCTCTACAAGTACGAAAACCAGACCGGCTTCCCCAACTCCGAAGACCGGCACGGACTCTTCTGCTTCAAGGGTGAGACCCAAATACACAGTACTACACGTTACTCCTTTAGTACAACCGGGGGGGGGGGGG
>NC_048422.1:24194822-24196588 GCF_013103735.1 Etheostoma cragini | reverse complement strand
CTAGACTATCTGTCCAATCTGAGTCTCTGTTGACGACTAAAACTACTTCTGAACGTACACACGTTCCACCAAAACAACTTCCTTCCTGAGACTATTCAGCAGCGGCACCGTGGCTCCGTCCGGCGCTTAGCCCCGCCCACGACGACTGTGATTGGTTAAAAAAAAAATGCCGATAAACCAGAGCAGGATTTTCTTTGCTGTGTGGACTAGCCAGAGCCTCATGGCTGTTGACGAACGTCTGGCAATGCGAGACTAGATAAGAGGTTGAACTTCCTGCCACCACTAGGGGCGCTAACTCATAAAACACTCCTGTAGAACACTGACCAATATCACAATATAAAATCATATAATATCATATCATCGTACTGTTTGTTGGACTTGTTGATCCTCCAGGCCTTCGGTAGTGACCTCACACCCCTGGGACAGTCTCCTGGCCCCAAACAGGGGACTTCATGTCAGAAGAATCAAGGCTGCTGATTTCCATTTAAAGCCGTCTGTATGCTAAGCTAACAGCAGTCTGCAGGGTTAGCATTTTTTCAGCTAGTACAGTTTTCTTTTTTTAATGAGTCACGACGATGTTCATCATTCTGCATACATTACGTCTCAGATCCAGACTGGGTTTTTAAATGTTTTAGTACACTTTACTTTACTGTGGAGCATTTCCCAAAGCACACCACTAGCTTAGAAGCTGAGTTTCTACCTCTTTAGGCAGCCACTATTATTTTTAGCATGCTTATTAAACACTACGTAATGTAGTTTTTGGCAAAACCCATTTGAGCTCTTTGGTGTTGCATTCACAGATATTTAAGACGGAGGACTCAACCTTCATTCATGAAGCTTGATGACGATATAAACTGATGAAATGGAAAGTTACCTTAGTAACATATGTGTAAGATGAAGTGATGTTCGCCAGGTATAAAGGACGGAAATTAAAGGATTGGGGTGTTTTATGCAATTATACTTACTTACTTACAGCATATATACTTTCAGCATTTGGAGAGAAAAAAATGATAAAAGAACGATGAAAAGAGTGACAAACATGTTGGAAAATAGCTTCAAAAACGTGGGCAAAAAACAGCAAAAGAGCAGGAAAAATGTGACAAAAACATTGGTAAGAAATGAAAAAAAACGTGTAAAAAACTTTGGGGAAAAGTGACAGAAATGTCGAAAAGACGACAACAACGTTTGAAAAAAAAGTGCATTTTGACCCAGAAAATAAAAAATGTTGCACAGTCGACGAGAAGATGAAACAAGGGCTAGGTATAATTTCCTATGAGTTGGCTTTGTGGACCGTGAATTCCAAAAATAAGTATATAAAACCAGAAATAAGGTGGTGTTGGTGGCGTTTTACATGATGTGAAAAACAGCGTCAAATGTCAAAAAAACGCCAAAAATATCAAAACAACAACAAAAACTGACATTTTTATCCTTTTTTCAGACTACCAGTTTTACACTGTATACTATTTGGAAGTCATGGTCAATAACCCTCATTTATAGAGAATCAGACCTAATATCTGAGTTAAAAAGGCAGAAATTATGAGTTATTTTGACTAATAGTTAAGATGGAATGAAAGTGATTGATTGTGAATAATTTCCAAAGAGCGTTGGAAGGAATCCAATCAATTTTTAGGGAAATTTGGTTAAAAATAAAACTCATATGTCCGATAGAGATATTTTTTAAAGGGGTCAGATTTGACCCGGGACAACAGGAGGGTTAAGAGCAGGAATAAAGGGCCGATATCATCATATGGTTTTATGGTTTGGAG
>NC_048422.1:24194103-24194812 GCF_013103735.1 Etheostoma cragini | reverse complement strand
CCCCTCTTGCAGCTAACCCGACTACGAGTCCACCGACCCCCCAGGCTGATATTCAGACTAGAGCCCCGGATCCTGATGCACATTCACCAACAGAGGGACCGCACACACACCAACACACCTCCCCTCACACCCCAGCCTCTGGGACCCCCCCCTCCGTATCGGAGGCCTTCGACGTTCGGGACTTTGACTCAGCCATTGTGGAGTCGGTGCCGGTTGGAGGAGACATCTCCCACGGGGGAGACGGGGGAGACCAGGCGGGGTCGGGCCGGGGGGACAGCAGCGAGGACGGCTCGACTGGGACCCCCACACAGACACAGGTGTGCAGGTCCAGGACCGAGGCAGAGCCATTTTAAGCATATTTGCAACTAGAGGGCCCAGTAAGAGGGAAAAGTACAAATATATTTTTTTGTAGTTTTATAAATGATTTTAAAATGTTTAAAAAATGGAAATGTACCAATCTAACACTTCATCTAAGTTTAAAGGTCCCATATTCTCCTCATTTTCAGATTTTGAGGTATTTTGAGGTTGGACCAGAACATGTTTCCATGGTTTCATTTTTTTAAAAACACCATATTTTTGTTGTACTGCACATTGCTGCAGATCCTGTTTTCACCCGGTGTGTTTAGGTCTCAGTTTTATCTCCAGAGTGAGACATCTCACTAGTTTTATCTCCAGAGTGAGACATCTCTCTAGTTTTATCTCCAGAGTG
>NC_048422.1:24192380-24194003 GCF_013103735.1 Etheostoma cragini | reverse complement strand
AGAGAGAGAGAGAGAGAGAGAGAGAGAGAGAGAGAGAGAGAGAGAGATAGTAATCTTTCTATTTAATCCGGCTCTGCAGGTCTTGGCAGAGACCACATCGAGACCAAGTTGGCTCCTTGGATCCACCGCTGAGTCGGAGCTGGGGGTGAAACCCTCGAAGCCGTCCCAGGTTCTGGAGATCGCCCCAGAACCCGCCACCCCTGCACCGGGGGCGCAAACCACATCGTCGCAGGTTCAGGGGGTCACTCCTTCGGAGATCCACACCCGAGAGCCAGGCCTGGGGGGCGCGGGCCAACAAACCGCGGTGGTTTTCAAAGAGGACGTCACCCCTGGAACTACATCTACGTTGGACCTCGACCAATCACGGGCCGTTCCTGGGGAGGATCAGGCGTTGGCCAAACCGCCGTTCCACCTCATCATCGTTAACGTGCACCAGCAAAACCAATCAGGTGAGTCTGGCAATGACTGGTGGACCAAGTTGGACCGGGTCTTCTCCAGTCTGGGTCTTCTCCAGTCCGGGTCTTCTCCAGTCTGGGTCTTCTCCAGTCTGGGTCTTCTCCAGTCCGGGTCTTCTCCAGTCTGGGTCTTCTCCAGTCTGGGTCTTCTCCAGTCCGTGTCTTCCCCCATTCTGGGTCTTCTCCAGTCTGGGTCTTCCCCCATTCTGGGTCTTCTCCAGTCTGGGTCTTCCCTCATTCTGGGTCTTCCCCCATTCCGGGTCTTAACCAGTCTGGGTCTTCCCCAGTCTGGGTCTTCTCCACTCCGTGTCTTCCCCCATTCTGGGTCTTCTCCAGTCCGGGTCTTCCCCCATTCTGGGTCTTCTCCAGTCTGGGTCTTCCCCCATTCTGGGTCTTCCCCCATTCCGGGTCTTAACCAGTCTGGGTCTTCTCCAGTCCGTGTCTTCCCCCATTCTGGGTCTTCTCCAGTCCGGGTCTTCCCCCATTCTGGGTCTTCTCCAGTCTGGGTCTTCCCTCATTCTGGGTCTTCCCCCATTCCGGGTCTTAACCAGTCTGGGTCTTCTCCAGTCTTGGTCTTCCCCAGTCCGGGTCTTCTCCAGTCCGGGTCTTCTCCAGTCCGGGTCTTCTCCAGTCCGGGTTTTCCCCAGTCTGGGTCTTCATGGAACAGATGTTGATAAGTGTCCTTTTGGGGACGTTGTTAGAAAGTGGGGAAAAATTAGAAGTTAGAAAAAAAGTTATAAATTGCAAAATATCACATAATGTTGCATAATGTTTAAAATCCCAATTATATCGTATCGTGATTATAAAACATCGTGAGGCCTCTGGTGATTCTTAAGTTAGTGTTTACGTAGCGTTAAACGTCAAAAAAAGGGACAAAAACGTAAGAAAAAGTTCAAAGGATCGATAAAAGTGTTGATTTTCAATTTTGACGGGACGAAAACACGATGGTTAAACCCCCGAATCGCCCCCCCACCCCCCCCCCCAGTATATGTGTGACGTTGCATAAGTACGTTAGATATTATTTAATTTTTCACGACATTTTCATCACACCGATCCTAACGGCAGAGGAGAAAGGCGTCTGGCGGGTTGGTTGCCGTGGAGATGCTGGGCAGACCTCCAGGGAGGAACAGCTGGAGAAAGACGGCCATCACGGCTCTTCTTCATGTCC
>NC_048422.1:24188856-24192280 GCF_013103735.1 Etheostoma cragini | reverse complement strand
CACACACACGCACACACACGCACACACGCTAACACACACACACACAAGCACGCTAACATGCACACTAACACACGCACGCTTACACACACACACGCACGCTAACACACACTCACACACACATGCCAACACACATGCACACACACTCACACATGCACACTAACACACACACGCACGCTAACATGCAATCAAGCACACACGCACACACACGCGCACACAAACACGCTAACACACACACGCTAACACATACATGCAAACACTAACACACACACACACGTTAACGCACACACACACACACAGGCTAACACACTTACACACACACACACACACACAGTTTGCAGAGAGATGCCAGATGTGGAAAGTTATGAAGTCAGTTATTTCTGACCGGCCAATTCTTGTGTCTTAGCATATTGTAAACACATCCCGGCGTCTCCGGGGGGAAAAGCTGCCTCATGAATACTCAAATACACGAAAACATCCCTCTTTCTTTCTCTTTCTCACAGACTCACTGATGGAGGGATTACCCTCCTCTAAAGAGCTGTGTGTTCAACTCCAGGGTCCCTAAATATCTGTACAACAACCACAAATGGGTTTTGTTGTTGTTTGTTAGTTTTTTCTAACAACTTTATTTGACAGGACAGCTAGGTGAGAAAGGGGGGGAGACATGTAGGAAATCGTCACAGGTCTGATTCCAACCCTGGACCTCTCAGTATATGTGCGCCTGCTGTACCACTGGACCAACCCGGCCACAACAACCACAAATGTTTGACTTTAATTGTCTTTTCTCTCGGGAACGGCCCTAATCGGCTGTGTTTCCCCCCCCCACAGTCGTCTGTTTTAGCTCCTAATCTTTTGATAGAAATCAGCTGCTAGCACGGAGCCGGATCTATTATTTGTTTTTATTCTGTTTTTCTTAATATTCCTCAACGTCCACAGCACTGTCAGTGGGATTTCTAAGTTGTTGTTTTTTTGATTTTAAGAAGCCGTTAGGTCAACAGTTAGTCTCCCGTTGGCGGCTCCGTCTCCACGGCGCTGTGACGTTAAAGTCTGGCTACACCACAGATGCATTCTGGGATAGGAGAAACAAATGCTCGGGGTTGTTTTCATTTCTTTAGACCAATCGCAAGCGTCTCGGGCGGCGCCGAGATCCGGACGCAGCGACAGCGGCTCTGCTACATAGTCTCAGGAAGGAAGCCGCATCCAATATTACATGAAGTTACCTGAAGACACCATACAGCAACGTGAGCTTTCTAAATCAGCTGATACATGGTTACAACTCAGTTTTTAAAATATATGTATATTGGCCGATTGATCGGAATATCAGATTTTTAAATATCCAAATATCTGTATTGATATTGGCCTTAAAAGTCCTTTATCGGTGGATCTCTACTCCAGACTACGCTACTTAAACGTATTCTTTACGAGTCTTTTCCAGTGTTCCCTGAAAAACTAAGCAGGCCTGTCTTGTTGAAACGTCCAAATCTTCTTTAAAACTTGGCCTTTTGCAGCTCGCTAGCTCGAAAGTTGTGTAAACAGAATAAATTAAATAAAAAATGAAATTACTTCTGTTGATCCAGACTTCATCCATGGTAATCAACAGCCTACCAATAACATTCCCACTGAAGGAAGGAGCAATAAGGAAGCACGAGGGAGGCCTCGGAACCGGGGTCGCCCAAATGTGAGCGTGCGGGGGGGTGGTGGTGGTTGTGTGTGTGTGTGTGTGTGTGTGTGTGTGGGAGGGGGGGTGCAAGGGGCCACTCAATCAAATTACAGCATGTGTTTGTTACCCCCCTCAGCCTAGCGGTGCCATCTTCCAGGAGTTGTGTTTATTATTGTTACGTAGAAGGCATATTCTGTTGCAAAGGTAATCTATCATCACATGAAGCTGTGTGTGTGTGTGTGTGTGTGTGTGTGTGTGTGTGTGTGTGTGTGTGTGTGTGTGTGTGTGTGTGTGTGTGTGAGGCCCAGCGGCTCACTGTTTCCACCGTGTCTCCAGGAAATTAGGAAAATTGAAGCACTGAGTAATGAAATCTCTTTTCATGCAAAAAAAAAAAAAATGGTCCAAGTTCCATGTTTTCTTCCTTAAATCAGCGTCCTTTCCTTATTTCCTGAGATAAACATGTCTTCCTGACTCAGAACATTATTCTGGATATGACACTTATGTTGTTTCCATAGTGATTTTTAACATGAATTTTAACCTTATGACAACAAACGAACCCCACTTCCATGTTTAATAGTGTGCTAGTAGAGACTGATGCATTCCCTAAACCTAGATGTTATCTCAGCTGGTGGAAACTGAGATAAAGATGATATTTGTTAAGAGATTATGAAGGAAAATGTTATTTCAAAATTGATATATCGACCGATATATTGGCCGATATTAGGCATTTTCAACATTTTCAACTATTGGTATCGCTATTTCTATATAATTTTTAAAGATTCACTCATCAGAATCATTTATAGTGACAAATAAATGATTCTGATAAATGAATATTTAAAAAATAACTCCATCTATCTATCTATCCATCCACCTGTCTGTCTCTAGTTGACCACATCCTGGACATCCTGAACCAGCCCCAGTCCCGCTTCCCTCAGATCACGGACCTGTCCTGGCTGAGGAGCGAGGCGGTCCAGGGCAGCGAGGCGGTCCAGGGCAGCGGGGCGGTCCAGGGCAGCGGGGCGGTCCAGGGCAGCGATGGGGTCCAGGGCAGCGAGGCGATCCAGGGCAGCGAGGCGGTCCATGGCAGCGAGGCGGTCCAGGGCAGCGAGGCGGTCCAGGGCAGCGAGGCGGTCCAGGGCAGCGAGGCGGTCCAGGGCAGCGAGGCGGTCCAGGGCAGCGAGGCGGTCCAGGGCAGCGATGGGGTCCAGGGCAGCGAGGCGGTCCAGGGCAGCGATGGGGTCCAGGGCAGCGAGGCGGTCCAGGGCAGCGAGGCGGTCCAGGGCAGCGGAGACGTTGATCCCCTCGAGGTTTCTCCCATCAGCCTGCCTCCAACCGTCAGCTTCATCAATGGAAAACACGAGGTACCCTCTCAACGATGAAGTCTTTCAATAACAGAAGATCCGGGTCAATCAAAGTCTTCTTATTTTGGTCGGCCCTCGTGTTTTTTGTAAATCATAGCTTTTAATTTAGTTTTAGGGTTAGATGTCGTTGGGGGAAAGAAGTCTTAGTTTTCGTCATTAAATTAACAGATTAGAAAGATGTCCAAGCCTACAAAGTAAGACCCAAGTTATATAGGGCTCTAGTCAAGACCACCTTTGTCAAGTTCAAGACCAGGACTAGTCGAGTCCAAGTTAAGACCGAGTCCAAAATGTTGCGAGTCCTAGTCAAGATCGAGTCCAGGACAGAATAAAGGTCTTATGCATGACAGTATCAAGACAATCATTTTGGGTTTCACTTTCCCTCCAATATCATTATCAACATAATAAA
>NC_048422.1:24187279-24188756 GCF_013103735.1 Etheostoma cragini | reverse complement strand
CATCCATCCACCACCTCTATCTATCTATCTATCTATCTATCTATCTATCTATCTATCTATCTATCCATCCATCCACCCACTCCATCCATCCATCCATCCATCCATCCATCCATCCATCCATCCATCCATCTCTCTATCCAGGTATCTGGTGATCAGGACCATCCCAGTGAGGTCACTGTAACAGAGTTCCCAGATGTGACAGCTGTGTCTTCTGGACACCAAACCACAGACGAACCTTCAGGACCAGGATCTCCCTCAGGTGCCCCCGATGGTGAGAAGCCTCCTGGAGGGTCCGCCTCCCCCTCCCCCTCCACCTCCACCTCCCCCTCCACCTCCACCTCCACCTCCACCTCTCCCTCCCCCTCCCCCTCCACCTCCCCCTCCCCCTCCACCTCCACCTCCACCTCCCCCTCCCCCTCCCGGCGGCCCATCAGCCACCCGCTACCCTCCAGTACTTCGCCCTTGTACACCTTCGACCGCGACACCCACTCCGTCCCTGACTGGGCTCTGACCCCTGACCCCGCCGCCACGCCCCTACGGGAGGACCAGTTTGTGGACTATGACAATGTGTTGGCGCCGCCTCTTCTGCCGGAGTCGCTGCCTCGGACGCCGGACGCGACCGTCTCCACGGACGCGACCGTCTCCACGGAGCAACCGGAGAGCGACGCGTATTCTGTGGAGGCGAGCACTGTCAATGTTGGAGGTACATGAAGGTCATTGATAGATAGAGAGAGAGAGAGAGGGATGGATGGATGGAGGGAGGGAGGGAGGTAGATAGATATTGATCCCAATAAAATGCTAAAAGCACTAAATATGAGGGAAAAGGAACTCAAAACAAGGGAAATTATGACAACCTTGCTTCCTTTTTATTTACATTATCGTGTAAAGTTGAACACTTAAAATAAGAAATTCTTAAAACAAGTTGTATTAACAAATTATCTAACACTTCTAAATCTAAGTTTTTTTTTATCTTAAGAACCAAATAATAATAGAACAACAATAATACAACATTGGAAAAGCACAAAAGATTTTGACCTGGAAGGACAAGTTCAAGGTCAACGGGAAGACAACACAAGGTTATGGAAGAAGTTCCTGTGATGGGTCTTCTTCTCTCTGTAGATGAAATCTCGAGTTTGAGTCGTCCTCAGTTCTTCTGCACTAAGACGAACCCTCCTTAGATAATAATATTGCTTATTCCTGAGCTTCAGTACGTCAGAGAACTGCTGATTCATGAGTACTTGTGTGATTTGAAGTATCTCCGCGTGCTGTGGTCCGTGTTGTGTAGATCTGCTGCCGTGCTCCAGCAGAGAGTGTCAGAACGGAGCCGCCTGCTTCACCAGAGACACCCAAAACATCTGCGTCTGTACACCTGGATACACCGGGCAGCACTGTGAAACAGGTACACACACACACACACACACACACACACACACACCACACACACACACACACACACACAGACACACACACGCACACA
>NC_048422.1:24181296-24187179 GCF_013103735.1 Etheostoma cragini | reverse complement strand
GTCCCTAATACTGGATCTGAAGTCTCTTTATATAGACCTTAGTGGTCCCTAATACTGGATCTGAAGTCTCTTTATTTACAGTGGTGTGAAAAAGTGTTTGCCCCCTTCCTCATTTCCTGTTCCTTTGCATGTTTGTCACACTTAAGATCTCAATTACTTTCTTTCTCAATTGTTCCTGAATTTCTTTGAATCTCGGCATGATGTGTAGCTTTTAAGGATCTTCTGGTGGACCTTACTGTGTCAAGCAGCTCCTATTTAAGTGATGCCTTGATTGTGAACAGGTGTGGCAATAATCAGGCCTGGGTGTAGCTAGAGAAATTGAACTCAGGTGTGGACAACCACAGTTATAGTATGTTTTAACAAGGGGGGCAATCACTTTTTCACACAGGGCCATGATGGTTTGGATTTTTTTTCACCTTGAATAATAAACACCTTCATTTACAAATTGCATTATGTGTTTACTTGTGTTGTCCTTGACTATTGTTTAAATTGGTTGATGTTCCGAAACACTTAAGTTTGACAAACATGCAAAGGAACAGGAAATGAGGAAGGGGGCAAACACTTTTTCACACCACTGTAGACCTGTCTCTGTGCAATAAAGCGAAAAAAGCCCCAAAAGTAGCTTTTCTGCCAGTGGAAACATGGACAGACAACCAGATAATTGTAGTTTTCACCAGAAAGCTGTTGCAGCTGTGTGGCATTGCATCATGGGTAAATACACTGGGGAAGGAAGTATTCAGATTACTTTACTTCTGTAAAAGTAGGAATACCACACTGCAAAAAATACAAGTAAAAGTGCTGCACTGATAATAAATCGGACAATCACTAATATAAACAACGTGTGCAGGAATCTTAACGTGTAGAGTAACTAGTAACTAGTAACTAAAGTAACTAGTAACTAAAGTAAATAAAGTAACTAGTAACTAAAGTAACTAGTAACTAAAGTAACTACTAACTAAAGTAACTACTAACTAAAGTAACTAAAGTAACTAAAGTAAATAAAGTAAATAAAGTAACTAGTAACTAAAGCTGTCAGATGAATGTAGTGGAGTAACTAAAGTAACCAGTAACTAAGTAACTAGTAACTAAGTAACTAGTAACTAAAGTAACTAAATAACTAGTAACTAAAGTAAATAAAGTAACTAGTAACTAAATCTGTAAGATGAATGTAGTGGAGTAACTAAAGTAACTAGTATTTAAGTAACTAGTAGCTAAAGCTGTCAGATGAATGTAGTGGAGGAACTAATGTAACTAGTAACTAGTGTAACTAGTAACTAAAGTAACTAGTAACTAAAGTAACTAGTAACTAAAGCTGTCAGATGAATGTAGTGGAGTAGAAGTAGAAAGTAACATGAAAAGTAAAGTACATGTACCTCAACATCTGGACTGGAGTACAGTACTGGAGTACATGTACTTAGTTAGCTGGTTATTTAGTTACTTGGTTATTTAGCTATTTGGTTATTTAGTTACTTGGTTACCTGGTTATTTAGTTACTTAGTTATTTAGTTACTTGTTTATTTAGTTACTTGGTTATTTAGTTATTTGTTTACCTGGTTATTTAGTTACTTGTTTACCTGGTTATTTAGTTACTTGGTTATTTAGTTACTTGGTAATTTAGTTACCTGGTTATTTAGTTACTTAGTTACTTGGTTATTTAGTTACTTGGTTACTTGATTATTTAATTACTTGGTTACATTGGACCACAGGTTTAGTCTTGCTCTCCTCGGCTGACCCTGAGGACTGAGACCCAGATAGAGACCCACCCCCCCCCCCAGGTGGCGGCTCTGCCAGTTATTAAAGACGACGGTAAATACCCAGAATCCTCAGTCGCTGGCTCGCTGACACAGAGCAGCCTGACACAGAGCAGCCTGACACAGAGCAGCCTGACACAGAGCAGCCTGACACAGAGCAGCCTGACACAGAGCAGCCTGACACGGAGCACCTGACACGGAGCAACCTGACACAGAGCAACCTGACACAGAGCAGCCTGACACAGAGCAACCTGACACAGAGCAACCTGACACAGAGCAACCTGACACAGAGCAGCCTGACACAGAGCAGCCTGACACAGAGCAACCTGACACAGAGCAACCGTTGTCTACTGAGGATAACGAGGCTCACAGCTGATTATAGGATGGCTTCTGGTCAGAACTGGATCAGGGAGAGGCCTTTACTCCCCACCTGGACCTCAACTCTCTCTCTCTCTCTCTCTCTCTCTCTCTCTCTCCCCTCTCTCTCTCTCCCCTCTCTCTCTCTCTCTCTCTCTTTGTCTCTCTCTCCCTCTCTCTCTCTCTCCCTCAGCCATCTTTGTTGTAACAAAATCAACCCAATAGCTCTTTGGTGACGTGGCTGATTACTGATTAATGATCTGTCCGTCATTGTATAAGCCCCGCCCTGACAATCTGATTGGTCCAAACAGCTCTGGTTGGAGCGTAGCTGCTCCCCAACGGATCAAGTCCCAACTTCCTGACCTCAAATGTTGTGGGCGGGGCTAAGTTCAGTTAGCATCCAGGCTAGCTGTTTGCTAATCACAAGTGAAGAAAACAAACCCTCCTGTCCCCAAATTCATATAGATAACATTTCAAAGGTATTTCTACACAGTGGCATTGCTTCTTTTACCTCAGTTAAAGATCAGAGCACATACATTTTTTTATTTCATGTTGCTTTTTTGGCATGACAAAAAATCCATCTGTGTTGCCAAAGCATAAGAACAAATATACATACAGTGGGGTTTGAAAGTTTGGAAACCCCAGGTAAAAAATTGTATTAATGTGCATAAAGAAGCCATGAAAAGATGGAAAAATCTCCAAAAAGCATCAAATGACAGATCAGACATTCGTATCATGTGTCAGAAAAAGTTAGATTTTATTTCCATCATTTACACTTTCAACATAACAGAAAGCAAAAAAATGGCGTGTGCATAAACAACAACATCGAGTAAATCCATCTGATATAATAATACAAGTGAACAGGATACTTATGATTAAATGATGTGCATCTCCCTCAAAGGGTACCTTTGAAACAAAAAATATAATATATAAGATTTTCTATATATTTTGCCTTGTATTTTGCAGGAGAAGACATATTAATCTGCTAAGTCTTCCACCTCTCAGCTTTCATTCATTCATTCTTGGAAAGTGATCAACCGATCCTGTGGACAGGAGCGCTGAGTGACGATAATACTTCATAATCAATATTTGATAAGTTGTTTGACCGTGTTCTCCGCCTGCTTGCAGACACGGAGGTCTGTGGCTTCGGCTGGAGGAAGTTCCAGTCCCACTGCTACAAGTACTTCACCCACCGGCGGACGTGGGACGCGGCGGAGAGGGAGTGCCGGCTGCACGGCGCCCACCTGGCCAGCATCCTGTCGCACGAGGAGCAGCTCTTCGTCAACCGTGAGTTCATCGGGTGGCATTTTGACCACGTGTGTTACCGTAATGGCGGTTCACGTGCACCGAATATTCCAAAAAAGGTCAAGGTCAAAGTTTATTTCTAGAGCACGTTTTTAAGCAGTCCCTACCGCCCCAAAGTGCTGCACAGATACAGAGAACAGCAAAGGATTAAAAGCATAATAAATAGCTTAAAAAACCTTCTAAAACCGAATATGCCGAAAACAACAAAAACAGACAACAGATAAAAGCTACACTTAACGCTATAACAAAAAAATGACAAATGAAATGACAACAAAATGAAATAGACAATATTCAGAGTTTGAGATGGGTCACGTAAACAGCGTTTTCCATTTGGATACTTGTAATATTTTTCAGGTTTCAGAAGTATTCTTTGCTCATGTTTGCAGCGCATTCAGACCCGTTCTGAGTTAACGCGACAGACTCACCGTGAGAGCTTTCCTTCTGCAGGTCTGGGCAGCGACTACCAGTGGCTCGGCCTCAACGACAAGATGTTTGAGAGAGACTTCAGGTGGACGGACGGCAAGCCCATGGTGAGACAATTCATAAAGACATCAGGGTGGAGGGATGGATGGATGGATGGATGAATGGGTGGATGGATATATGGGTATATGGATGGATGGATGGAGGGATGGATGGATAAATGGGTGGATGGATATATGGGTATATGGATGGATGGATGGATGAATGGATGGATGAATGGATGGATGGATGGATGGATGAATGGGTGGATGCATGGATGGATGCATGCATGGATGGAAGGATGTATAGATATATGGATGCATGCATGCATGCATGGATGGATGGATGGATGGATGGATGATAGATGAATGGTTGGTTGGTTGGATGGATATATGGATGCATGCGTGGGTGGATGGATGGATGGGTGGATGGATGAATAGATGCATGGATGGGTGGATGGACGGGTAGACGGATATATGGATGGACGGACAGACGGATGGATGGATGCATGGGTGCATGGGTGGATGGATGGATGCGTGGATGATGGATGGATGGATGGATGGCCTTTGAAAATATATAAATAAGCCTTGTCTTCAGCCTCGTCCTTTTTTCGGTTTAACTACAGTTTCAAAGTGGGAATTAATTTTTACTTTACTTTCCTGTGTATAAACTCTATTTATACTTATTTAGTGTCCCCTGTTTAACTTTTCCTTTTACGATCGAGGGGTTTGACATCTTTCAAAATAAATGAAACGTGGGAGTTTATTCCACTTTATGGGATCTTCCTTCTTGTTCTGCTGTTTCGTTGAAATAAAGCAGAAACATTAAGCACCATCTCATCTCCTGACCCCGCGCTGCACTCGTCTGAGTTGTTAAGTCCTGACGACACACACTCACACACACACTGGTTGTGCGTCTGCGGGGAACGCTCAGCTGTTGCAGCATGTGAGCTGCATTACGCAGCGAGAACCCGGGCCCGAAACCTGATCCTGGAGAGACTCTGGTGCTGTAATGTGTTACCACTCAGGGGAGAGGCACACCCAGGTTTAGATGTTCAGGAGAGCGTGTGGTCTCAGATGTTCGTTGTCGTCTTGTTTTACAACAAAGTGAAGCAGCTAATGTGTGCACTGTAAATAATGTCTGAAATCTCCAGTTATTACTTTAGATTTCACAGTAACACTACTGTAGATGATTTACAGTAGAAAGTTTTAAAGTACATTACAACATGACAACATCACAGTAGTCAAAGTATAGCAGAAATCAAAAATGTACGTCACATTTTTTACAGTGTGGCTTTCCTGCAGACAGGCTTGTTCGGGTCTGTGGAGCAGCATCACGGTCTGCTCTGTCTGGGAATTACATCCAGACACATGTTGGGGGATTACCGTGTCATCAGGGACCTGGGGGGGGATACTTTCCTTTAATGACAGATTTTAGGACCTCAACACTTTTTTCCGCATTTACTGCAGTTAGAGGCATTTATTTAAATCAATTTATTTAAATGGTTGTCTTGATACTGTCATGCATAAATCCTTTTTTCCTGTCCTGGACTCGGTCTGGACTCGGACTGGAACCTTTTTAGACTCAGTCTTGACTCGGACTCAAGCCTCTTTGGACTCTGTCTTGTCTTGGACTCAACCCTCTTTGGGCTCTGTCTTGACTTGGACTCGACTAGTCCTGGTCTTGGACTTGACAAAGGTGGACTTGACTATATAATTAAATGACAGATAAATAAGATTGTGTACTTCTCAGCACAATCTTCAAGTCATTCAAACAGAAGATTCCCACGTTCAAAAAGAAGAAGGAAGAAGTTCATAAACATCTTCCAGGTCAGGACATTTTAAGGTGTTTCTGTTCATTTACACTGAATCACAACAGTCAACAACAATTGGTTTCTAGACCAAATGGCTGCCGTCTCCATCACATGATCACCATGGGACGACATCACATGATCACTATGGGACAACATCACATGATCACTATGGGACAACACCACATGATCACTATGGGA
>NC_048422.1:24179966-24181196 GCF_013103735.1 Etheostoma cragini | reverse complement strand
CTACACAACACTAAGCTACACAACATTAAGCTACACAACACAACGCTGCACAACACAACGCTGCACAACACAACGCTGCACAACACAACGCTACACAACACTAAGCTACACAACACAACGCTACACAACACAACGCTACACAACACAACGCTACACAACACAAAGCTACACAACACTAAGCTACACAACACAACGCTGCACAACACAACGCTACACAACATTAAGCTACACAACACAACGCTACACAACATTAAGCTACACAACGCTACGCAACACAACGCTACACAACACAACGCTACACAACATTAAGCTACACAACACAACGCTACACAACACAACGATACACAACACAACGCTACACAACATTAAGCTACACAACACAACGCTACACAACACAACGCTACACAACACAACGCTACAAAACACAACGCTACACAACATTAAGCTACACAACATTAAGCTACACAACACAACGCTGCACAACACAACGCTGCACAACACAACGCTGCACAACATTAAGCTACACAACACAACGCTACACAACACAACGCTACACAACACAACGCTGCACAACACAAAGCTGTACTGACAGCTCTACAGATATACAAACCACAGAGTTATGTGTTGGAATCGACTGGAATTCCCTTTAAAACAAAGGAAAACAGGAATAAAGGGGTGAAAACCAGTAGTTTTTAACCTTTTTAACCAACCAGAGATGTAAGAACAGACCCTTTGGGAGTGAGACGGTCCTTGATCAGGTGATGAACTCTCCTTGGTCTCCTTGGACCCAACATTTCCTGTTTCTCTTTTTAAGAAGGACAACAAAATCATCTTCACTGCTTAAAGACTCCATTTTGTTTCCTTTTGCGAAACATGTCAGAAAGACTCAATTGTGCAAGGACCCTTTTTTTTTTTAGAAACATTTTCAATTTTAACGCTATTTCTTTCCATGTGTATTCCCAGCCGCGACCTACCACAAGTCGCACGCTCTCCGGCGCCGCAACAACCAGAGCAACGAGCAACACAACCGTCGCCACAGCGACCACATCCATCACGCCCCGCGTCATCAGAAACCCGACGAACACCAGGACCAGGACCAGGACCAGCAGCAGCAGCAGCAGAGTTACAACTTCTTTCAACGCTTCCGGAGCCCCTTCCAGAGGGAGGAGAGGCAACAGCCGCCAACCCCCAGCGGGGGTCAGATGAGACGCTGATTTCGGGGGTTCGGGG
>NC_048422.1:24177501-24179795 GCF_013103735.1 Etheostoma cragini | reverse complement strand
TCCCCCCTTTCCTGTCAATCCACTGTCACTCTGAAATAAAGGGAAAAAGCCCCAAAAATAAGAATCTTTAAAAAAAAAAAACACTCCAGGATCTGAACGGTAGTACTAGTGAGGACTTAGATTTATTTTTATAGTCTGGTTTATGTCACGTTACGACGCTCCAAACAGAAACTCTAAGAAATACCTGTGTATTAATATTTGTACAGTATGTCTGTGTATTTTAACAGAAAGTGTCTGATAACATCGCAATACACAACACAACCCCATTATCGTTAAATTATTAACCAGTACTTCTGTTCCTCTAGAAAAAGGTGATTATGCGTTGAATTGTATTAATTCAACTTATAATCAGCCAAAATCGGGGGGGGGGATCGGCGCACTTTTACCGCATAAATTGCTGATTTCTGCACAACATAATGCGGGGCTAGCATGATTTCATAATTCCCGCATTTGTTTTGTAAAAAAAGTCACAAATATCTATCAGAAAGTTTAAAAATTTTGAGTTACCTTCACACAAGAGCAGCCATTCTCCCCTGCTGCCATGGCAACGTTATGAAGTACACGACAAGGCCAATTCTCTTTTTCATCAAAATGCATTTTTTTGGAAGATCCCGCAATGTCATAGGCATGAAATTGCTTAAACATCCCAAATATTCCATCGTATACTTTAAGAAAACGTGTCGCATAATTGAGGATTTTTGCAACAACCACAAAAAAAACTATTTTTCCTTTAAGGACTCGTATTTGGATTAGAGTCAAAAGCAGTGTTCAAAGGGTTTAAAAATGAATTAATGAACAGATTTATTCCAGAAGTTTACCCACTGAGCAGCTTTGTATGAGAGAACTTTAAATAACAGAAAGATTTCATAACATTCATGTTTTTAATCACGGGACAAAGCAGGAGATCAGCTGCTGTTTTATTTAAACCGGATTATTTCCCACGTATATATATCTATATATATATCTATATATATAGATATATGTTTGTATAGATATATGTATGTATACATGTGTATAGGTATATACATATCTATACATACTGTATATACATATGTAGATATACAGTATATGTATACATATATATATACACATATATGTATGTATGTAATATATATACACTATATATATATATATATACACTATATATATATATATACACTATATATATATATATATAGCGGCACTTGGAGATGAAGAGGAGATTCGTACGTAACCTATAAGAAGTATATAACCGGGCTGTTTCTGCAGCAGGACGACGTAAACATGTTTTAAATCGGTGCTACTGGTTCGGAAAAGATAAGCTGTGATATATAAGTAGAAAACCTGCAAACTACCAGGAAGTACTGCAACCAATCAGCGCTCCCGCTGGGGGTTCAGTTAAAGCATCACTTAAGGCCCCCTACAGGTTGGAAGCAGAACTGCACCATTACGTTACATTATGCATAGAGTGAGACACTCACACACATTTACACTCCGATGGCGCAGCATCGGGGGCAACTCGGGGTTCAGTGTCTTGCCCAAGGACACTTCAACATGGGACTGCAGGGCCAGGGATTGAACCACCAACCTTCCATATGGTAGGCAACCATGCTACCACTGAGCCACAGCCGCCTGCCTCCAACCTGTAGGGGGAGCCAAGCAGGAAAGGGGCTTTAGTGTCCCTTTAGCCCTCACGTTGTCCTCGGGTCAAAGTGATCCGTTTTACAATATCAATCCTTCTTTTATTGAATTTGGGAGTTTTATTCAATTTGATAGCATTTGAAAAAAAAAAAATGAAAAAAGTGACAATAATGTCAGAAAAAGCTTCAGAAACGAAGGGAAAATTCCACAAAAATGTCAAAAAGTTGCATTGTCGACGGAAAGACAACACAAGGGTTAAAACCGCAAACCATGTCCGTGCCCCAAGTGCTGGAAAACATGTTTCCTTCAAAACGTGATTGAGAACGCAGTTTTGTTGTATAGGAGCGTCATTTTGTAGGAGACGGGATTGGGTTATTAACATGTGTGCTATTAGTCATAGGGTATATAATGCAGATACTATGTGAATCCTTATGAATGAATTTATACTTCAAAATTATGAATGGACAGTGATGTTTAATAAAGGTCATTGGTGTGAAGCGAATCTGTTAACGATGACTCCTGTTGTATAAGAGCGTGGAGACCCTCGTAGGGAGGAGGTTAAGGGGCGTTGTTAAGGAGAAAACACCAGACTTTCTCCAGGAAACAGGTGTTCATGTCCTGGAGAAGTTAAGGAGAAAACACCTGACTTTCACCAGGAAACAGGTGTTCATGTC
>NC_048422.1:24172158-24177401 GCF_013103735.1 Etheostoma cragini | reverse complement strand
TCACCAGGAAACAGGTGTTCATGTCCTGGAGAAGTTAAGGAGAAAACACAAGACTTTCTCCAGGAAACAGGTGTTCATTCTTCAGAAGTGTTTTAATCCAAACCACAATCTTTTTTCTAATCTAAACTAGTCATTTTCTTGTCTAAACTTAACAATTGTCGCCAAATGCGGCTCACTTTTTCTCGGCTAAACTTAACAGTAACGTCCGCTGAAACGACATCACTTCACGGTGCTCTGTACCCGACTTAACGTCATCTTTTCCTGGCTAAATTTAACTGCAAAGACCGCTAAACTTAACCGTCTTGTGACTGGCCGGAAGACGCCTAATGTTGTACGAAATCATCAGAATTTTTGCACATGAGTTTTTGTACAAAATCATACAAACCGTTAATGAGAATACGTTGAGGAATCTCCACTTGTCGCCTCATCACGCTCATTTTCTTGTCGGCTAAACTTAACTGTAACTGAACGGACGCAACCAAAAATCACCTTTTCCCCCCAAAACCCAACTAGCAACTGTCGTTATAGCCGGCGCTTTGTGACCAGCCGGCGGTCGCCTAACTTCATAGGACATCATACCAATGAATGTGCTTACATTTTCGTGCAATTTCACACAAACTTGTTCCGAATACGATGCATTTGTGGAGATGCTTATTGTTGTGCTGTGACTCAAATTCGACCCAACAAATTCATCACCGAAACACTCATATTTTCTGCAGCATTGAGTCGTGTTATGACCTAAAGGTACCATAGAAGTGGATTTACAGATCTGGAATCTGTGTTTTTAGTCCAACAAATAAGAAAATGTGAAAAATGTGCATAGACAACAAGATTTTTTATGCAATAATTGTGCATTTTACTTTCTCCTTTTCATATTCTTCAAACATTTTCCTTTTTACATGATGTTTGTCAGTGTGTATATGCATTTTTTAAATGTTCTACTCCATGGGCTTCACTGCATCTGTGGCACAAGTTCTGGTTTTTATGCAATCATCGTTTCTTTCTCTGTTTAAGTTACTGTAAAAAGAAAACTGTCTATGATCCTGGTTTTTGTCATTTGTCAGCTGTGTGTGCAATAAAGGAACTTTTATAACGCAACCTGTTTGTGTAGCTTTATTCCACTTAAATAAGTCCATATTTTTGAAAAGACCCAACAAACAACATCTGATGCCGACTTTACACCAAATGACCTTTCAACAGATTCCACAGTTGCAGATTATTTTCCAATATTGGAATGAAGTCCTAAGAGTCTAGTTAGAGTCGGAGGTGCTCCCCTCGTCTCTGTCGTTTGGTGTAAGTTCATAAAACTCCGTCCTAGTCTTTTTCTGTCTTGACGTTCCGACAAAATTAAACGTGTTTGATATTATCTTGAGTTTTAAAGCTTTAGTGCATCATTTTTAGATATAAATGAACGAACGTTACATTCAAGCCGTTGCTCCAAAGCTAATTAAAACTAGCTCCACATATTTGAGAAAATCGAGTGAAGATAATGAACACTTCCAAAGAGTCCGTCATGTTTTTTTAATCCTCTGGGTCCTCCTTGGCTACTAGCAACTCCGTGGAGGGCGGGTTGGAAGGCTTGCATTCGTGTATCATGTGGACACGTCGACAGTGTTGTTGTCATTACTTAGAATTCCTCAAGGGGGAGACAGAAACTACTGTATGTACTATAGCTTTAAGTCTTGGTAGTGAAGCTAAATCATGTGAACATTGTCAAAAAATGCCTAAAATTTCCCTCGGGATGAATGTAGTACCTACCTACCTACCCACCTAAACTCTGTGTACACCAACAGTGTTCTTCATGCTGAGTTCATGTGTAGAGCTCCTGATACTTGGAGCCAAGTCTCATGTTGTGTCGAGCCTTCTTAGTGGTTTAAAAGTAGTGATGTTAGTAGTGATGTCGATGCTATCGTAGTAGCGTCAATCTTAAAAGTAGCATTTCCGTCCTAAATATGCTTTTAAACTAAAGTTTAACTCGAGTATATTCACAAAAAGACCCTAGGTTGCATTTTGGTGCGAGTTACTCTTTAATTGAGGGCCGTTCCAGTTCGTTCCGACCCACTTTAGCCCCTGCGTATTTGTAGTAAATGACGAGGAAACAGCGTCTTAGGAACCAGCATGTGAATATTAATCAACATAAACACCAACCCGTCACCATCATGCCGTCACTCAGGTCCTAAAACAGTCCTGTGCTCTTTGCATAACACGCTGCATTTCCATTACGCACCATAAATGGCCTCAGTGTTTCTGTGAGGTAAAGATGTTGTGAGTGCAAGCAGGGCCCCCCCCCCCCCCCCTCCCCTCCCTTTGGAAACATGACTGCATTACCCAGGAACTCTACCTGGCACTCCCCAAAGTTAATTACCCCCTGGCTGCAGCCAACGTCAACACTAATCTGGCGTTTGATTGCTCATACATTGTCATGATGTGCAGTGGCTAAAATAAGTTTACACCCCCCGCCCCCCATACTAAAGTTGATTAAAAAGAGGAATAAAAAATCTTCATTTGGAAATGTATCTAAATGCCTTAATTCAAATAATTTAGGAAAATCCCACCTTAAAGGACACCAATTTTCTTTGTGAATGAAAAATGTATCATAAATAAATACATGTTTATAAGTATACAGCCCTTATGTTAACATAGGGGGTGTATACTTAGGCAAAAAATGGGGCTCTCCCTTTAAATCCTTTTAAGGAACAGTTTGACATTTTGGTAAAATATGCTCTCGAAGCCGTGTGCTGAAGGTGAATTTAAGCTAGCAGGGGCTTAGCTTAGTTTAGCTTAAAGATTGGAGGGGGGGGGGGGTGCTGATTGGTTCAGTCCGCAGCTGTCAGACACAAGCGCATTTAATTGAAAATAGATTTTCAAGATCATTGATATCGCAAGATTTGAGCTGCCATGCAAGGTAAGAAACAGCTAGCCCAAGTTTAAAAACTCTCTTCCTCCCAGCACCTCTAAGGCTCTTCTTAACATGTACATCTTGTTTGTTTAATCTGTATAACCGTTAATTAGTGAGCTCTCTAACCTTTTGGGATATTGTTACCGTTGAAAAGAGCTAAGCTAGCGGTTTCCCCCTGTTTCCAGTTTGTAAACTAAGCTAAACTAGTTGGTTGCTCGCTGCAGCAATTTGTACTAATTAAGACTTTGTTGTATCTTGTTTCTTTAATCTGTACACAAACAGAAGTGTAACACGTTCCCAGCTCCATATCCTCTGAATATGTTTAAGAAGGGACAGTTTTCTGGACTTAATCATTGATACCTCCAACAGATTTTTACCATTCAAACCACATTTGAAACTTTTATTTCTCTTTGCTTTTTGTAATTTGACCTGTGATGATAGACGTCCCCAATCTCTTACAAAGTTAGTTCATATCAAGAAGACATAGGAGACATAAGGGATGACCTCGTGGTTTTATGGGGAGTTACAAGCTGCGACTTCCTCGGCTTTCCTCGAGGTAAGCAGCACTCTCCAAAATGTCAAACTAGCCCTTTAATAAACAGACACTTAACATGGTTTGGAAACTGTTTACAAGAACGGAAAATAGCACGCGTTTAAAGGAAGAAATCTTTTATTTATGCAATCCTGCAGAAGACTCTTCGGTAAGTGTTTTACTTCACAGATCGGTAAAATCCCCTTTTATTCCCACAGTGTCTAATCATCACAAAGAGCCATTTTAATGAGTTGGTCCAGACGTTCTTGAGTGAAAAGTGTCGCTGATTGTTCAGAGGCTTGTCAAAGACGGAGCCAAGTAAAGCTAACACTGCACCAAGTCCAATTAGATGACCTAAACCAGCTGGGACTGCTTAGTGAGCTTACTCTTAAACATTGTGCACCGTTTACTCTCCAATACCCTTACATGGAAGAAGCTGTTAGTGCCTTTCCTGCAGGAGTTATTGGTATTTTGGATGTATTGTATTTCTGTCTCTTTCAGCAGGCTGGTGCAGGTTGGCCGCCGGCTCGCTGGGTCAGCCGGTTCATAGTCTCTGCAGAGCTTAGATAGCAATCAGGGAACCAGCGGCTGCCAGGAGAACCAAGCTCACTCAGGGCCGGGCCCAGCACTCCGTACTAGGGCTGCACGACATGAGGAAAATCAACACGTTCTCACTCCCATCGTGTCAAATACCGACGCTTGATCATGTGCTTTTGGCATTTGTTATTCATGCTAAAAGTCTCCTTTAGCCTCATATCTAAACGAGCTCGGGCGGGACTCTTGGCGTCACTTTTTGGCGCTCTGGGTCAAGATTCTGTCACTGCCCGGTGTGAGTCGAGTGCAGATTTGAGTCACGCATGCGTCACTTCGCACGTAGCATACAAAATGCTAACAAGAGACTTCTGTAA
This sequence comes from Etheostoma cragini, assembly GCF_013103735.1. Lineage (NCBI taxonomy): Eukaryota > Metazoa > Chordata > Actinopteri > Perciformes > Percidae > Etheostoma > Etheostoma cragini. The sequence continues at coordinate 24,173,062 of NC_048422.1, read as the reverse complement.
TGTCAATGCAGTAAAAATGGACCTACTTAACCAAGTTGGTTCACTGCTAGCTAAGTTAGCATCAAACACAACAAAGGCTGTAAGTTGAATGGAGTTTTGAGCTAACGTTAGCAACCAAACTGTCATTGATAGCGTTAGTGAAAACGTTTTTGAAATGACTGCTAGCTTAGCTACAAGCTAGCAGTCAAAGACAACAAAGGCTGTCAGTTGAATGTCGTTTTGAGCTAACGTTAGCATCAAACAACCATAGCCAGATTTTATAGCCGGTTGTTGAAATGATTTTCATCTTCTGTTATTGTTTGTAATGAGAAGAGTTTATTATTTCATGGATTTCACTACTTTCAGTCTGACAGTTATGCCGTAAACCGTTTAAATCTGAGCATGCACGACTCAAATCTGCACTCTCACTCTCACTCTCACGGTGACATCTTTAACTGACATGCGGCTCAAGAACGGGACAGTTAGGTTCAGGTATTATATATTATATATATATATATTATACAGTTAGGTATTATTTTGACTTATATTGCAATATAATTGACGATATTGGCAACCCGGTCTCATGCCAGTTCGTGCAAAGGTTATGTTATTTTGATTTATTGATTTGTGTACATGCCGCAATTTTCTAATGACCATTTCACGAACTGCCATGACACTGGGCTGCTCTGGGGGGCGCGCCAACGGGGAAATGAGACGCCACACACACCGGCGTCAACAACGGGACGGTTGTGGTTAGGAAGACCATAACGCAGGACACGATCCCCGGTCTCCTTGGTGATGGTCCTGTGTTGTTTGACGCGTCCAGCCCCTGAGCTGATATTGGAGGGTTTGATCATTGTTGTACAATTATTTCCATTTCATTGAGAAATATTAAATGTTAATGATTAAAGTGTGATTTGTGGAA
>NC_048422.1:24166583-24172058 GCF_013103735.1 Etheostoma cragini | reverse complement strand
TTTGATCATTGTTGTACAATTATTTCCATTTCATTGAGAAATATTAAATGTTAATGATTAAAGTGTGATTTGTGGAAATTGTCTTATTGTCTTGACTTAAGTCCAAATGTTGAGGTACTTGTACTTTACTTGAGTTTTCTTTTCATGCCACTTTCTACTTCTACTTGGCTACATTCATTGGACAGCTCAAAGATCTCTGCACACAAAACACATGTAGTTTATAAAATCTGATGTTAATTATAAAGTAACAATAGCAACAATACAACGGCTCCAGGTCCAGCTTAGATGATGATGTCATTAAACAGCTGATTGGATCCTTTACACTTTCTACAATTTGAGGATTGTTCTTTACTTTAAAATACTTGAACTACATTTCCTGAAGATACTTACACACTTTTACTTAAGTTACATTTTCAATGCAAGACTTTTATTTGTAACAGAGTATTTATACAGTTTGGCATTAGTACTTTTACTGCAGTAAAGCATCTGAATACTTCTTCCGGCACTGGTGAGAACAGATGACAGGCCGTAGGCTCTGTGCTGCTAACGCTGTGTAGTTGTTTGCATCATAGCAACTGTTTCTGATTGATGAATAGATCACCGCCGCCTGCTGGCAGGGAGATCGGTTTCCTAATCCAGGCGTCGTTGGCCGTCCGCTGTAGTCGGTGCGGCGTTTTGGCCGAGATGCAGGTGACGCCAGAGTCTGGCTCGGTTGATACGAGTTCTTTGCCGTCTGCTTGGTGAGTCAGGGCCTTTGCATTCGGAGGGCTGAGGTCACAACCAACGCTAGCCTCGACTCTGCTCGTTCACTATAAGAAACTACAGTATTTGTATCAAAAATAGCAGTTTGTTAAAGCGCTAGATAGCTAGATAGTTTGTGCAGATCTACACTGACTGCTGCTTTGTGCTTGCAGAAGCTGAGTCATGCTCAGAGGTCTAAGATGAAGCCGAACAGACAGATACAGCCGCAAAGAGAGTCTGCAGACCCGTGCCCTTTCTATTCATGCCAGGCATCTTCCATTGCTGCACAGGGCCGTCTACTACTGCTCATCTCTTCTGCTTTAGGCAAATTCATGTACATGTTCAGTGCAAAATTGATTTTATATTTTTTTGTGTTGTGGATTTTTGTATTTTCTATCCACTGTCATGTAACGCTCATATACTGTAAAATGTAATGAACGAAACTTCCGTGTCTGAAAAGTGAAGCCAATGCTAATGATATTGAGCCTACTTCTCACTTAATTAATTACCTCAATAAACATTTTAATAATGAGTTTTTGTTCTCAATCGCTAGTTTCAAGTCGTCTTCAACACAGCATGATGTTAATTTGGTGAATGATGGCCCCATTTATAAATAAAACAGACGATAAAGCAGGGGATGCTTCAGGACCTGTTGGTCAAGACAGAGGCTTAGCGATGCTAACCATGCTAACACTGTGGACGTTGAACTAGACCTCAACAGACCTTGTTTTCGTCTTAAACTTTGACCCTCTCACTGTGTCTTCACTTCAGCAAAGTTAATTGGACATTTTGGTTGCCTAAAAATGTCTTGTTCAGTGTTGTGCCAAGCAAGCTGTTAGCTTGCTTGAGCGTGCGCTGGTATCTTAAGGGAAGGTTGGCAGATGAACGGCACCAGTATCCGGAGGTCTGCGTTTACCAGCCGGTAAATCTCCTCTGGATGACCCTCTTCAGAAGGGTTGATAATCGTCAACTTTCCATCTTTAGCATTTAGCTTAGCGCTGCGTCATAGCAACCACAAACAACACTGGCTCTAGCTGTTCCATCCACCCCAGCTCCACCCCTCTTTTAAGAAAATGTTACGTCTGGTGTCACTCCCCCATGTGAGTCGAGTGCAGATTTGAGTAACTCATGCGCCACTTTGCGACAAGTAACATATAAGATGCCAACGAGAGACTTCCGTAACGTCAACACAGTTAAAATGGACCAACTTAACCAAGTTGGTTCACTGCTAGTTTAGCTACAAGTTAGCACCAAACACAACAAAGGCTGTCAGTATAATGGTGTTTTGAGGTAACGTTAGCATAAAAAAATCACAGATAGCTAACACGTGTTTGAAATGAATGCTAGCTTAGCTACAAGCTAGCAATCAAACGACAAAGGCTGTTAGTTGAATAGTGTTTTGAGCTACGTTAGCAACCAATCAACCATAGCTAGCTAAAACGTTTTAGAATTGATTCCCATCTTCTGTTACTGTTTGTAATGAGAAAACTTTAATATTTCATGGAATTCACTAATTTCTGTTAGACAGTTATGCTGTAAACCGTTTAAATCTGAGCATGCGTAACTCACATCTGCACTCGACTCACATCAGGGAAGGACATCAGGTTTAAAAAAAACAAGATGGCGACGCCAAAGTCGAGGCTTCGGAGCGGCAGTCCACAAACGTCCATTATTTTTACAGTCTCTGATTAAATCTTTTATGTAAACCGAAGAGACTCGGATAGTTTGGCCAATAAGACAAAAAATAATAATGTAAATATTTCTACAGTATATCAAAAAATAGTCATAAACAGAAGTACATTTCTAGATAATAACATTCTACATACTTAGAAAACATAAACAATGTTGGATTTCTTTCCTTTTTCCTCATTTTTTTTGGTGGTGTTTGGTCCAACACATTTGTATAAAAACGTAAAATACTGAACGGTATGACGTCGTACAAAGTACCAGTAGTAGCACCTTGTTGAGTATGGACAGCAAAGATCGGTAGAGTTGTGCGAGGCTTGTCTTCCCGCCGATGACGAGCATCACGGGACTTGAGATTTTTGTTTTTTTATTCTTGCCGCTGTGTGTCTTTCGTGGCTGTTCTTCCCGGTCTCGAACAAAACAAGATAAGTGCCCAAAGTATCCGTCCGGACCACGAGACACTTTGCTGTGAAAGCTGTTTTCAGTTCAGACATGTTGGTTCTTCTTATACTACGACATGCCTGTGATATCTCCCCACCCTAGGGGTAAGGGTAAGGGATAAGGTTAGACATTTAGGTTTGATGGTTAAGGTTAAGGTAAGGGATAAGGTTAGGCATTTAGGTTTGATGGTTATGGTTAGGGTTAGGGTGAGGGTTAAGGTTAGGCATTTAGGTTTGATGGTTATGGTTAGGGTTAGGGTTAGGGTGAGGGTTAAGGTTAGGCATTTAGGTTTGATGGTTAAGGTTAGGGTGAGGGTTAAGGTTAGGCATTTAGGTTTGATGGTTAAGGTTAGGGTTAGGGGCTAGGGAATGCATTATGTCAATGACTGGTCCCCACAAAGATAGTGAGACACACTTGTACGTGTGTGTGTGTGGCTCAGTTGTGGCCCTTGAAGCAGTACACTCCGTACAGCTTGTGCTTTTTGTCGGGGAAGCCGCTGAACCTCACGGCGGCCTCCGTAGGGCTGCAGCGCCGGCGGGGGTGGGAGATGGGGTAACGCACGCTGCCGTCGGCCAACCAGCCGGCGTCGCAGCGGTCGTAGCCCAGCAGCTTCCAGGCGGCGTACATCTGGCCAACCTTGGCGATCTGGGCGCCGTCTTTCTGACACGCGGTAACCGCCTCGTCGTATGTTAACTTCGACGGGTGGATCAGGTAGTAGAACCGACCTGCAGGGACGAAAACACAAAGGCTGATGAGCACAGAGGCGAAGAGATAAAAACAGCAACGACATAAACTCACAGGCAACTTCTGCAGTGTCTATTCAAAGTATTCTCATGAACGGGTTTGTGTTTCAAACAACAACTTAAGCACAAAAGACTCATATGATATCCTACGATATTACAGCAACCGCCGTCCAAAACTTACCTGGACTGCTAAACTAAACCCTAACGTTGTCCTCATGTTGTCCCCATGTTGTCCTCAAGTTGTCCTATATCAATGTTCTTTTAATTCCCCAAAATAACATGATTGATTCCACCCAACGCTCTTTGCCAAGTACAAATCTCTACTTTCATTAATTTTGGGGCGTCTTATTCAATTTTATAGCATTGTAAAACAAATGGAAGTGTTTTTGAAATAGTATTGAGTAAAAGTTGACATATTCCAGTCTGTGATTATCATCAACATCCATTCCTTTAATTTTAGTCTCAATAATTCCTAATTTCTGCTTTTCTAACTCAAACATTAGGGATAATTTCCTATAAATGAGGTTTATCGGCCATAAATTCAAAAAATAACTGTAAAACTAAAGTTAATAAGTTATTGTTATGTAGTGTTGAAAACGTCAAAAAAAGGTAAAAACATCGATAAAAAGCGTCAACAAAAGTGTTTTTAAATTTTGACGGGAAGACAACACGAGGGTTAAAGTATTTGAACTGTACTTGAATATTTCCAAGCTATGCTGAAGAGAACGAGATGTTCCCATTGTTATGGTTTGGGTATTTTTGCTTTGTTTCTATTCGATTCTTATCTGGTGTTTTGGTTCTTTGTCTTGTCTCCTTGTGATTGTGTAATTTTTGGTCTTGTTTTGCATTATGTTCTGTTTCCTGTTTTATTGTGATAGTGTATATTTTTGTGCAGTCTTGTCGTGTTTTACTTCCTGTGTTCCTGTGTTTTCCCGCCCTTGTGATTGCCTAATGTTGTTCACCTGTGTCCTTGTGTCCCCTGCCTTTTGTTTCCTCGGTACCATGTGTATTTGCGATATATTTGGGATATTTGTCTTCCCCTTGTCCTGCGTCAGATCCTTCTTTGTCTCCTGTTGCTGTCGGTGTGCTCAGCGTTTTGACTCGTCCTCTGTGAGTTCTCCCCGTGTCTGGTTTTTCCCTTTCTCTTTTCTAAATTGGATGGTGGACTTTGCTTTTTGTCATCAAATCCTCAACATCACAAGGGCTGGCTGCTGAATGGTGTTTTGAGCTAACTTTAGCACCAAACAGTAGATAACTAAAACGTTTCTGAACTGATTGCTAGCTTAGCTAGCAATCAAACAACAAAGGATGTCAGTTGAATAGCCTTTTGAGCTAATGTTAGCATCCAAACAACCATAGATAGCTAACACGGTTTTGAAATGATTTCCATCTTCTGTTAGTGTTTGTAGTGAGAAAACTTTATTATTTCATGGATTTCACAAAATTCAGTATGACAGTCATGCCGTAAACCGTTTAAATCTGAGCATGCACGACTCAAATCTGCACTGGACTCACATCAGGGAGTTACATAGTTAAATAAACGTGCGCAGGCACGCATGCACGCATGCACGCACAGACCTTCCTTTACCTTTGTAGTGTGAGGTGAAGCAGTACACGTCATACTGGTTCTTCTCTTTGTCCCTCAGCCCGTAGTTGCGGACGCCCGGCACCGTGTTCTTGCCTCCGCAGGGCTCTCTGGGGGTGGTGATGGGATACTGGACCGAGCCGTCACTCAGCCAGCCGGCGTTGCACCAGTCCAGCTTTCCTCGCCACGCGTCGTACAGCTGGTCGAAGGAGGCCACGGTGGCGTCCTGGTCCCGACACGCCCGCTCAGCGTCGTAGAAGTTGAGGTTGTAGCGACCCA